>NW_009707313.1:141092-142785 GCF_000703405.1 Apaloderma vittatum | reverse complement strand
GCTGCTTGAAGCGTGGGGCAAGGAGGAGAGAGAGGGAAGCGGCGCCCCAACGGGTCCGAGGCCCTGCCCGCACGACCTTTTTGCCCCGTCTTGTCCCAAATCCTGCCCCTCCAAGCTCAGGTACCCGGTACCGCATCCGTCCCTTGGCTGGCACGTCTTGGGGAAAGCGGCTTTTGCAGGGTGGACCGCGGGTATCGGGAACGGGGTTCTCTGCCTCTCCATCCTGGGTGGGATTTAGGCTAGAGCTTGTCTTCCAGGTCAAGGAAACCTGAGCGAAACGGTAGCATGTGACTCATTTTACCGGGTCGATGTGACCCATTTCACCGTCCGGCACTGCCCTTTTTACCCGCAAAACAGGAGCAGCCCCGTACCCCTCTCGCAGATATACCCCTCTCAGGGGGACACTTGCCGCAGGCTTGGGGAAGGCAGACGTAGTCAGCAATTAAACCCACTGCTGTGTTTTTCTTTTTACGGAAGCGTGCCCTTGTTGGGACTTTTCGCCGAGCAAAACAAACCAAAATTAATCTAGAAAAAAAAAAAAAACAGCAGTCGAAAAGAAACTTCAACCTTTCGGGGAAATTCTCAAAATTCAGTACAACCTCCGCCGGCCGCAGAAACTGGACTCATTAGCAGAGGTGAAAAAAAAAACACGGGGAAAAAATACGATGTGTACATGTATATGGAAAATTAGCTATATTTCAAGGCAAGATCCTAAAGGGTCCGATACAATAAGCTCCGCGATCACTAACCCTGAGAAGTGAACTATGTGGGATATTTCTGTGTCCTGTAAACAATACACAGCGACGAGCGACTGGGTCTCTCAAAGAGCGAGAGAGGAGCACCTTACGTTTCTAACAAATTATGGTGTCTTGGAGAAAGCGCAGTTTTGCGACTGTTTACAACAGAAAAAGAAAAATCACGTTGCTACAAGCGTGGCCCAAACCTATCGAGGTGGATTCACAATATTCAACTCTGTGAGTCCGAGGTTGCTGCAGCGACCTTCGGGGAACGTCCATTTTGATAAAGAACTCCACGGCAGGGACGAAAAATAAGTAAGGAGAATAAATAAAACCATTAGTTATTCAAATATTCCGACTATATTTTTCACCGACAAGTTATAGTTGAATCGTAAACTTGGCTCGCGCAAAAAGCACTATTATTAAGAAAATTTTTTCTTGGATTGAGGGGGAAATTCTTTGCCGGGTGCGAGATAAATGGAGAGAGTCGCTTTCTCAGGTGAGTTGCTTTACTGAGGAATATTTCATCTCTTTTTTTTTTTCTTTTTTTCTTTCCTTCCCCGAGGGATTAAACTAAAAACGAAAAATAAAGAGGAAAACGTGCGATGAAAAAAACCCTCCGTCGCAGCACAAACAAACTCTTATAGGCAGCTCCTTCTCCGCGACTCACGTTATTTCCCGGCTGCAGCGCGCCGGGAGGCACCGGGGTTGCGCGGAGGCGCCGAACTCTTGCGCGCCCCGTGGCGTGTGTTGCGTGGGGGTTACGCGGGTGGGCGACCGCGGGGAGGCGTGTGGCGAGGGCTAGGGGCAAGCCTGAGAGGTTTATTTTGCGCCGGGAAGCTGACGAAGGAGAAAAAACGAGGGAATTTAACGACTTTTTTTTTTCCTTTCTTTTTTTCTTTCGGTAATCCTGAAGGAGACGCACATAGCGCCTGGCAGACGGAGGGCGGTCCAGA
>NW_009707313.1:136071-140836 GCF_000703405.1 Apaloderma vittatum | reverse complement strand
GGTTAGCGGAGCCGCGACTTTGGTCTTTCACGTTCGCGTAGTTTTCCCGTGTTTCTCGTATGTTCGTGTAGAACACGCAACAGCAGGCGGGTCCAGGCTGGGGAAAACAGGGCTGCAGGGCCAAGCAAAGTGCGGGTCTTAACTTTTGTCTGATGTGCTTAGCTGACATATTAACTGTGAGAAATACCACCAAGTTCCTCAGGAAAGAAAACATCATCAGATATTTTAACATTTACAGCCTGCAACATCAGCATTGCTCTGAGCTCGAGAACTAGCAGCGCTTATCGTCCCCAGAGGAATCCTTTATATTTTTTTTCCTGTAACTACTGTTCCCGAGTGTGGATGTATACACACACACGCTCACACACACAAATCCTATAAATGCTAATAAAACAGATTCCTCAGGATTTGTTTAACTTTCCCTGGCACCACAATCTTATATTGATATTCAATGGGGTTACCAGTGTGCATGAGGATTACTAGTTAAGTATAGACCACAGGATCAACCTTCTAATGTACCACTTGAACATGTCCTTACAAATAAGTAAGGTAGGAAACGTAAGCATTGACAATGCGATTAATTTGCACTGAATACTTGAAAGGAAAAAAGGAAGTTAAATCATGGTGCGAGATTTATTAAACTATGCAGAATTGAGGCCTCCGGTTGCAGGGGATCGTTTTCAGCTCTTTACTTGAATCTGTATTACTGCTATTGTCCAACCTTTGCTGGCCACATGGGACAACGTTTGGCAATCGGACAGAAAATTATTTCTACTGGGCATGAACTGGAAATATCCAGCTGGGGCATGGATCCCATTTCTAATCGGAGTAGAGGGAAGGAAAATTCAATGCTCTTTCCTGTTACTCAGTATTTTTAGAGGTTGTCAAAAGCATCTTGAACTAACTACCCAGAAAAATACCTGCTGTTTAAAAAGAAAGTAAGGGTGGTTTTTTATTTTTGAACTTGTAAATTTGTTGGGTTTGATTTTTTTTTCCTATGTGATGTATAATATGGTACATGGTGTACATAATGCACAGTGCCTTTACAGAACGCACAGAGATAATATAAGCATTCAACACTGCAGAAGCTGTTGGAGTTGATGGACTGATCCAAATGGAAGAGATCTGTAAAAACAAAGTCTAAGTTTTAAAAACACTCAATGGTCATGTTTGGGTCAGGTTTTCAGTTTCAGTTTTCTAAGGAGAAAAAAGTTATTTTGTAAAGGCCAATTTTATATTTTTTTCCCCATCTGGACCTGGAATTTGATGAATTTTCTGAAAGTATTTTCTCAAAACTCAGATAATTGATATTAATTATGATGCCCAAACTTTCATGATCAAACCTTTGCTTCTGCTAAAATAAGTTTCAAACCATATTTTTTTAACTACTGTAGGTAGTTTAAAAGGTGAAATCTGTCCTTGGGAACAGGAGAGGGAATGTATCAATCACAGAGAGGAAGTTTCTAGGCTGAAGAAATAGTAAAAAACTAGTAGAGAAAGTATACAGTGGAACATTTTTTGCTCTATCTGTCTGAAATCCTTTGAACATTATGCAAGTCAATGTAAGTATTTTTATTTACTTTTTAAAGTTATGTTTGGTGACTTGAACTCATTTTCTCAGTGGCCCTCAGCTTATATGAATAGTGTGACTAATCTAGTGGAGATGAGTAATGGATCTGTGAGGAATAGAGGAATTCTGATGCAAAAACATCTCTCTGTTTTTTGGTGGTATTTTATGCTGCTTGGCATTCAATATATTATATAATGTCTGCCAGAAAAACTTTGGTAATACTTTATGGTAAAGTTTATAAATACTTCAGTCATGATTTAGAAATGATGAATGGAAAATGCTATTTATAAATATTTATGTGATGTTTTACTATGTTCTAAGCACATTCATAAGCAAATGTATATGCTCTCATTAACTACTGTACCTTTGATTTGTTGTGACATCCTGTTTCAGTATTTTTGCATTTGTCCATTGAACACTCTGTAAGACATGCAATAGCTTATTTCTAAATGGATATTTTACCATGTGTAGGCAGAGAAATTTAAGTCCAGAATAATCTAATCATGTGAGACTGGGACATTACTTCAAGGGAGAGGGGACGGAGAAGGGAAGCAGAGATTTTAGTGAAAGTCATTTCTGTGAACTTAAGATCTCAGCCTCGCAAATGAATGTGTATCAGCCAACTGTCCAAGCCATGAGCTTAAAATGGTGTGGAATACTCATCACAGTGCAGCCTCAGCAAGGTACGACAAGGCACTGAGAAGAGTGGGAAGGGAGGGAGTCTGTCCTTGCTAGTGTGGTTGAGCTGATTGGGAAGGTCTAGCACGGGCATGGGAAAAGAAAAGATTCATGAACTCTGTTCTTGGGAAACTGGTGGTGTGGTTTCAACAGACGTGATCCCTTTTCATTCAAAGGGCAGAGCAGAGAACAGCCGTATGAGGTGGTGTCTCGTTTGAAACGGGTTGCCAGTCTCCCAGCTTTGATCCTTGCAGTCAAGGCTGTGAGAATGTGTGAGGAGCCCACGTAAACTGACCTAACCCAAGGTAGAATGCAAGAGCTCTTCCTCTCCTCTGCTCGTGTCTTTCCAACATAAAACCTGACAACTGTTTTCTTTTGGTCACCACGAGCTTCCCCAGTAGCAGTGAGATTGAAAAGTTATGCCATTTGGATTGTAATTGCCACAAGGCAACAACATTTGCCATATAAACATTTCAGAAACATCCTGCATGGGCACACAAGGCATTTGTTCGTGTTGGTAACTCACTCCTCAACAAACTCACACCAGCTAGTCAGTCAGCAAACCTATTTGAAAGTGGACCTACTCTCAGCATGGGAACTTGCTGCTATTTCTCATTACTGTTTCCAGCTTTGGCTATAACTTCACATGCCTTCTTCCTTTTGTCAGGGTTCGTGTTATCAAGGTTTCTATGCTTTTGTTATTGGAACTTGAGATATGTTCAATCTTATCTACGCTTTTATTATGGGAACTTGGGATATGTTCGATCTTAATTGAACAAAGATGACCTAAGTTCAGACTCTGTTCACATCAGAAAGATACTTAGAAGATACTGCCCTCTGAAATGATCTGTTTGACCTTTGGACGTCGATCCTGAAATTTGACCCTCAAGACCCACCAATATGAAAGAATTAGACACTTCAGTAACTGGATGCCATTTGAATGTGCTCTCAGTTTTGGAGCTCAAGGCCAGATCCAGAAAGGGACTCAGGAAGAATGCAGATGCTCAAGTCTAAAATGGGAATGCTTAGCACTTCTGCTCAGTTGCTGCCTAATTATGGATATACCTAAAGCCCAATTTTCATCATTTCAGCTCCCCAAACTTACCTCCAGTGGCACCTCAGCCTCAGCAGGGCAGAGGTACCTAATGCAGACCTAGGAAGCAAGTATTTCCCTGCTTCTCTCCTGTAATCTGCACCCAACTCAGTAAATGGACACACTGTGAAAATATGCTGAAGGCTTCTTCCTCTTGGTGATCAGCAGCAGATGTCCTTGTTTTACACACGAGATAGATCAGTCAGATATGATGGTGAATATTTAGACTTAGTTCCCTCCTTTGTCCAAAGGGATTCAACCACAGTCTTATTGTGGTGGTGAGTGAACCCTGGCTGGACATCAGGTGCTCACCAAAGCCGTTTTATCACCCCCTTCTTCAGCTAGACAGGGGAGGGAAAACATAACAAAAGGCTTGTGAGTTGACATAAGGAGAGGGAGATCACTCAGCAATTGCTGTCATGGGCAAAACAGACTCGACTTGGGGAAAAAAAGTAATTTCACTTACTGCCTGTCAAGTTAGAGTAAGATAATAAAGAATAAAAACTACATCTTAAAATGCTTCCTCCTATCCCTCCTTTCTTCCCAGGCTCGACTTTACTCCCAGTTTCTCCACCTCCACACCACCAGTGGTGCAGGGAGATGGGGAATGGGTGTTGTGGTCAGTTCATCACACATTTGTCTCTACCACACCTTCTTCCTCATGGGGAGGACTCCTCACACTCTGCCTGCTGTAGTGTGGAGTCTCTCCCATGGGAGACAGTTCTCCATCAACTTCTCCAATATGAGTCCTTCTCAAGGGTTACAGTTATTCACAAATTGCTCCAGCATTGGTCTCTTTCACAGGTTACAGTCATTCAGGAACAGATTGCTCAAGTTTGGGTCTCCCACAGGATGACAGGTCCTGCCAGAAAACCTGCTCCAGTGTGGGCTTCTGTCTCCTTAGGTCCACAGGTTCTGCCAGGATTCTGCTCCAGCATGGGTTTCCCACAGGATCACAGCCTCTTTCAGGCATCCGCCTGCTCTGGTGTGGGGTCCTCCATTGACTGCAAGTGGACATCTATTCCATCATCAAACTCCATTGTCTGAGAGGTGTGGTCTGTCTCACCACGGCCTTCACCATGGGCTGTAGGGGAACATCTGCTCCAGCGCCTGGACCACCTCTTCCTTTTTCACTGGCCTTGGTGACTGCAGAGTTGTTGCTCTCACATATTCTTACTCCTCTCTCCAGATGCAATTGTTGTTGCACATTTTTTTCCTCTTCTTAAATATGTTATCACTGAGGCATCACAACGGTCGCATATGGGCTTAGTCTTCTCCAGCAGTAGGTCTGTCTTGGAGCAAGTTGGCATTTGCTCTACTGGATGCAGGGGAAGCTTCTAGCAGCTTCTCACAGAAGCCAACCCTGTAGGTCTCTGCTACCAAACCTTGCCATACAAACCCAAGACACCTCTCTATGAAGAGAG
>NW_009707313.1:118583-136040 GCF_000703405.1 Apaloderma vittatum | reverse complement strand
TGAGGTATAAGACCGTTGTCCACTTAAGTGTGTGTGTGGGCTACTCTCCTACTGAATTGTCTTCACTGAGTGTAGGAAGGATCAAGATTTTCTGAGGAAAGGCAAACCTTTGATGTATTTTCAAAGTGTTTTTTGCTTATTTGTTTGAAATGTATATTTTGGGAACAGACATTGCACACAAATATGTTAAAAGACTTTGGAACAGGATGAGGCACAGGGCTCCCTTCTCCTAGCCAACTGCCCTGTCAAGCAGGCTAGGATCTCATTCTTTTCCTTTCCTTCAAATTTTCTAGGCAGAGTAGTCTCGTGTGAATAGAAGTGACTGCGAGTCTCAGCTCCATTGATATCCTGCTGTTGTTGAACAGATGGAGATAAAAGTCTGAACTTCCTCAAAGGCAATCAAACTTACCTGTTATTTCATTAATTCGGGACCACTCTGTTGTATAGCAGGAAGATGAGGAAAGCTGATGTTCAGCATCCAGTCTCAGAGCTTAAACAATGTTTTCTCTTTTTTTTTTTCCCTCTTAAAACCCCAAAGCCAAACAAACAAACAAATCAAATGACAAGGTTATAAGAAAATCTCAGTCAGTGAACCCCCATCATGAGGAAGCTATCTAAGTCTGAGGTAGGAAAAAATCTGTATGAACAAATGCATTCCCTTAACGTCTCCCTGCAGCTAATTTATGTGTTTCACTGTTCAGATTTTTTATGCATTTTCTTTGGAACAGCCTATTCCCAATGCAGTTTAGGTAGCTAACACTGAGTTTGGAAATGATGCTAGGATTTGATTTATTTACTAGGAGCTGCAACACCTAGCTTTATGTCTCCAAAGTAATTTTTTGGGTAGTTTCTTACCTGAAAGAAGAGAGAAATCTCTTTTCACGTTGCTATGGAGCAATATATGAAACTATTCCACTGCTTTCTGGTGCTATTTATTAGGAGTCTCCAAACATTCCTGAGATTGTATGTTCTCATATAACCATTTCCACGCAACCAACCTTAGCCAAAAAAAGATTCTTGGGCTTAAGTCTCCCAAATGGTGGCCACCATGCTACAATGGAAAGAAAGATACCTCCCCTTCACCCTTTCTTTCCACCAAACCTGTGTTAGAATTTTCTTGCATTTCTAGAAGTTGAATGTGCTTCTTTTCTGAGAGAAGAAAGCAGCAGATTCCCTCCATTGACTAAAACTTTCTGTTTCTGCTTTCTCCAAATGCTTGAATTGTTTCAGAAAGCCTTTTATTTCTTCACCTTCTGCTACCCAATATGCTTTTCTCCTCTCCCCTTTGAACTTAAAATCTTTTCTGTATTAATTTTTTTCCCGATCTTTCTCTACTTCAGTGTTTCTCCAGCACTAGTGACATGCTATTAGCATATCTTGGGAAACTTTCCTGCAGTGGGGACTGGCAGACAACTGTTTACCATGAATAGATTGCAAGTACTGGACAGTGCAAATACTCGCAGTGGGATTGATTACACTGTTGTCTCTAACCCTGTGAATATATACAAAATGGACTAGATAATTCAAAAAAACCAGAAGTGGTCTTAGACTGAGCTGAATATTTTTGCACTTAATACGAGATAAATATTCTCCCAAATGCCTGCTAAGAAAGTTTGTATTCTAATTCCATAAACATATGATATTTCAGGCAGGTCAGTAGAACAGTCTTTAAACTGAGACATATAAAAGCAAAGTTTGGGGAAATAAGAACATGAAGAACACAGAGAAAACTATTTATCATGAATACCTGAGAGAATCAGCTAGAGAGCTGAAATGAATATAGGGCGAGATAAAGCTGACAGATAAATCTTAACCAAATCTGAGATGAGAGAGTAGTATGACTGGAGAAATAAAATAGATGTGGTGATGATAGCTGCTAGAAGAGGAGTGAAGCTCTGCAGAAGTTCAAACCCATTTTCAATAAGATGTTTTATCTCTGGGGATTACTCAACCAGAAACTACAACTCCTCTGAGATTTGTCTCAACACCAGGAAAAATGCACAGATCTGATACTGCAAACAGGGTTCCTGCGAAGAGGCTAAACTCCTCATGAATCAACATCATGGTCTTCGGTATTAACATGGCTTTCAGTCAGCGGGGGCTCTTTCAAATGATGTAATACTTGCAATCTGATATCCTACTCTGTAATCCTTGTGAGGACAGAGGTGTTGTGGAACCGGGCCATAGTGGAACAATGTTTGTTTCCCTATGAGATTTTGGCTAAACGATTTAATAATTTCTTAGGTTCAGCACCTAGGACACTTAACTTGTCTCAAGAGCCTGATGTTTGCTATTTAGTGAAATCAGACCTGATGCTGAAATATGACAAAGGAGAACTTCAACCCTGCCTTTATTCTAGTCCACTACAGATGTATGTCTCCAGTTTTGTTGTCCTATATTTTTGTAAACTAAATGAAGAAAATATTCAGACTGTTTGTGTGTACACACTTATATATGCATATGCTTAATGTAGGTGTTTTTATAACTTGATTTTAGCAATAAGGCAAGTTAAGGAAGGAGTTTCAACTCTTAACGCTAAATTTCCTGGGGTCTGACAGATTAAATCAAATCCTTAAGGCCATTTTATCATAGGTCGAGGGTTTTTTTTCCTGCACAATTGTGTGATTTATGTTCCCTTTTTATTGCATGAACCTTTGTCTCAGTACTATTTGATTTAGTCTACTGATGGCTTTCAGCTGATTTTATTCTAGTATCTGCAAATTTTTCCACACAAAGCTAGACAAATGCAGTATAGGGGGAAATTATATAGTGCATTTTAGTGAAAAAGTGAGTTGTTACGAGAATAAGATTTTAACTGTTGATCCAAAACAGTGATCCACGTAAACAATGGATCCTTGGTGTTTACTGTATACTATCTGTTTAAATACAAGGACTACTGTTTCCTCTGGTGTAACAACTAGCTGGAGGTTCTCACTAGTAGCTGTTATTAGTAGCAATGACACATTAATTGAACTTCACTGCTTCCAGGTGTGTGGCACACTCCAGGGTCACCCAGTGCACTATAGTTTCATGTGTATTCAATTACTGTAGCATTATGAAGGAATGCAACATGTAATGCATTAAAATGTCAGTTACCGCTCTTTATGAGATAGTGGGTAAATTAAACCAATCAGCTTTTCCTAGCATGTGTTTTGTCTACTTGATTGCTGTAAGCATCCGACAAAACACACCTCTATCCCTTACCTCATCTGTGCAACCAAAAGAGAGATGCTTCTGGAAACCACTGCTCACCATTGGAAATGGTTAGATTACTCGTGTATGAATAAGCAGCTTGGATTCATCATGTGGTGGTGTTATTAGTGACATATCATAGAATCATGGAACAGTTTGGATTGGAAGCGACCTTTAAAGGTCATCTAGTCCGACCCCCTTCTGTGGGCAGGGACATCTTCAAGTAGATCAGATTACTCAGAGTCCCGTCCAACTTGACCTTGAATGTTTCCATGGATGGGGCACTGAATCAGTAATGGTCTGCCTCAGTGATATGATCTGAGACACTTAAGGTCATGGGCGCAAACCCTCAAGTGTTTTCAGGGAAACAAAGCACCTGACACTCTGCCTTTCATCCAAGTCAGCAATAGAATCTTTGCTAGAGCAAATCTGATTGTGCTTCATAGGTTTTTCCAGCAACTTTTACAGTGTAAATGCTCGCCCCACAGATACCCTAGGAAATATCCCCCTCTAAAGAGAAATGCTTTCTTTTGTCAAGGTCTTTCTTCTCCCAAAGAAGATGTCTTTCCTGCTGCCTCTTTAGATGTGGTGGGGCTGCCAGGAAATAACTTAAACCCCAACCGTTTGGATTAGATGGAAAGTGGAATCTTTGAAAGAAAATTTTAGTCAAAGGAGATGGTATAAAAAATATCCTTGCCATGTTTTTATTGTGGAATACTTTCACATCTCTAAGTACGTTCCATGAAATTTCAGTGCTCACAGTCTTTACCAGTAAACTATTATTAAGATCTCTCTTAAAATTGTTTGTTGACTGCAAAGTTCAGTTCAAGGAGTGAATGATTACCAAGCCACATGGGCCATGCCATGGTCAGCTGAATATTTACCAGCAACATTTTTCTGTGTTGCTGGTTAAGCCACAAGTTGTTGCTTAAGCCTTATACAAGTAAGATTTGTATATAGATCCTCATAAGGACCAAGGTAAGTAAATTACTAAATGAAGGTAGAGATTTATTTTAGAATTTAAACTATGGAGCTTTTTATTCCACTTTCATGGACCTTCCTGACTGGAAACTATCAGCGGTAGAAACTTTGGCAATGTTGGTAAGGCCACTGGACCAAGCTCCTACATCAGTAACATCCTGAAGAAACGTTGTAACTGCTTCGAATCAGATCTTTCAAAAGCTGTAGTAATTGTGAATTAAGAGAATGAATGAACCTTTTCTGTGAAAGCTTGGGAACAGTAGAAAATAACATGGTCTAAAGTGGCCCTACATTCATGCATGATATGCTTTGTAACCCATTAGATTTCAATGAATATATTTCTTACAATTACGGGAGATTTTACTTGTGATTTTGAAAGTCTTTACTCAGAAAAAAAAAGGCATTAGACTGGGATCACAAACACGAGCAGACTTAAGGGTAAGAATAATAACTGAATTCCCAAAGTCCCTTAATTTCCATGTTTCTCTGCTGGATATGGGCTGTGAGAAAGTATCATCCCAGGGAGGCTCCTTATCTGTCATACGAACGGCACCTAGTATCCAGCTATGTGATGTAGACTTCAACCTAGGAATAAGACAATTTTTTCTAAGGAATATGAAAAATTTCCTGTAACTTAAGGCCTTTAAAATTAACTTGGGTGTGTAGACATCTAGCATGTTGATTCAAAAGCCCTGAGTCTTATTTCTAGCTCATGAAATTTCATATCACTCCCATGAGGCTAAACACATACAAGGCACGTGGGTGGCATCCTGTGGCCTGGATCCTGCTGGAGATCCAGAAAGGTCTCTTAGAAAGAGAAGAGAAAATTGTAAAGATCCATTCTGATCTTAAAATCTACAGAATTGTCCTGGATCATGCAGGAAGATGCTTATGAACTTCAAAGAGCATGTTTGTTTCCCAATCCCACTTCCAGTTATAATCACATCCAATACCTAGTTGCCTATTGGGAAAATGTGTATATAAACTAAATAAACAACTCTTGCCAATTTTAGGTCAAAAATATAAAAACCACACTAAAAGTTCTTTAAGTCCCCAAGTGTCAGAAGCAATTTTATTTTAAGAGGTTCTTCAGAAGAATGTAGACCCTTGAAGAACTGTGTAGATCTTTTCTGTTGCAAGCAACCCTTTTAAAAATAGAAGGATAAACACATACTCACAATATATCATAATATGTCTACACATACAAATGTATATAAATACATATATGAATCATTATGCAGAACATTAAGTTGCACATCATTACTTTAGAAAAAGAAAAATGACTCTTTCTGATCTCTGTGTTTGTGAAGAAATCCAAACCCTATCAAATTCTAGGTCACACAGCATTTAAATACACAGCAAAATATGGGCTGTGACCATGTCTTATTTATAAATACGTGCTATAAAAAGCCAGAATGTGCACTCTATTTTTAAATTCAATACACAAGGGGATATTGTTTTAAGTAGATGTTCAAAGTAGCTCCCTTGAAAGATTATTCTTAAAGTGAAGAATAATATAGATAATCTGAATAGCACCATTGAAAGGAAGGCAGTTCTGAAGTAGCCTTTGGCTTTGCACAGTTGTGGTGAATTCTTTGATGTAATTATTTATTGCTGGCACAGATGAATGATATGACACAAGACGTTGCCTTTGGGGGATAGCAGAAGACAGATAAACCTTTCTGGAAAATGTTCATGTCCTCTTACATTTGGTGTTTAGCCTAGATAGCTAAGTTAGGAGCGTGGGTACCTGATATGAGCCATCAAGAACTTGATTCTTCAGAGCACCTACATGAAGGATTTTGCCCTAGCTTCCCTCTTAGTTCCTCTAAAATATATGCTTCTCAAAGGATGAGACTCTCTCTCCCCTCAGTGAAATCTCACCATCTCATTTCACTCACCCCAGTAGAGAAGTTTTTCTGCTCCGTTAAATATCTATTCTGTCACTGTGTTTTGGGAGAAGACTATCCATCCATTAAGAACTAGGCACAGGTAATTTGGAAGAGAAATGGTTATGTATTTTGTACTTTGTTGACTGAGGCCTCTGTGCAGGTAGAATATGTCTAATTTTAAGTGGTCTCACTGACTACTGGGACTGCTGACATGATTAAAATCAAGTGCATGTTTCAGTCCCTTCCTGAATCAAAGTTTAAATGAGATTTGAAATGGTTGCTTGACTTTACATCACATTAACATTAGCAATTTCCTGGCTATTGTTTTTCTTCCCCCACAGTGGTGACTTTTCCAAAATAGATTCCTCATCTGACTGGAAAGGTAAATGATAATCAGGCCCATTAAATTTACTGTCTGTAAAACACTAATGCCTAACAAACAGTATCTTTACATTTAGATGGCATTTTTATCCTGAGGAATCTTAAATCACTCTATAAACCCTGACCTTGATCCTAAAGTCACTTGCGTGAGCAACTTTATATTGCATATCGAACAGGATTACATATAATTGTAAAATCACCTATGATCTTAAGCGTTTGTGTACTGAAGACCTTTATGTATAGATATCACTCTGGATGAATACTAGTAAGATTGTGCTTTATGCACAAAGAATTAATATGATACAATCAGGACTGAAACAACTTTCAGAAGTGCACGCTGTTTACTATACCCCCCAAAATTTTCTGGTCTGCATCCTCACAGCTGTTATATCCATCCTTTTAAAGGAATGCAAGTATTTCCAGGGATTACTGGCAACTGTCATAAGAAAAGTGTTAATGAAAATCAGAACTGCAAGTCACATAAACTAGGCCTTATTTAGGGTTCTTCACATTATATTCTCAAATACTGTAAATGCAAGATTAAAATTCTCTAAGCATGTGATGACATCTGGCTGTTTTGCCAGATTTCATAGTCCTACTATGTTGACTAATCTGATGAAAAGGTAAGTAAGTTGACCAAATCCATAACGATATCCCTCATAACTATAAGTTCTATAAATTCTCTTTGACTGTAGACTCTACTTGGTATCTAGACAAGACATTCTGATTTAGAACGAAACTTCTGTCAGAATGTTCTAAAATGATTTTTTTTTAAGTTTTACGGCATTCATCATCCTCTTGGCAGTTGCTCTTGTCCTTATACATAAACTATTAAATAATGTACCATTTTTTTCCCCTGAATTCTAAGGTATAGGAGCACAGCATTTAAAAGTATCTCTTGTATCAAAAGGCTGAGCCTTTTTTGTCCCAGACACATTATGTAGTCTTTTCAAATGCTGACCACACTACTGCTCAAATGCAGCCAGGTAGCTCTTTCACCCATCTGCAATGCCCCAAACCCTTTGCCAGTAAATACCTATTGCCTTCCAGGTACAAAGTGATAGCATATTTACAAGGGAAATAGTGGTTCTTACATGCCAGGCTCAGAGGGAATTGCCTTATAGGCTGCTACTTAAATAAACCTTTAAGGGATAGATTTCTAGAGGCTGTCTTCAGGGTCCTTTCAAATTAGCAAAGTATCACAGCATTGTACCCATCTGTTGAAAATCCATGCTGTAAAATACTTGCTGACATACTCAAAAGAAGTGTCCTGACGAAGGTTGACTTAATGATTTTAAAGCAAGATATGAAAAACAGATTCTTCTCTCTTAATTCTTTCATTCATCTTGACACTTGACAATCCTGCCTCTGCTAAAGGCAGCATGGGATTTGCTGTTTTACTCTTGTTCAACAACATTGCTCATGGTGGGAAAGATTCTGAGATCAGCAGCTGCCTTTGAAAAACAAATACTCTTCCCTCCCTCTCCTTCACTAGGTCAGTCAGTCTTTTGTTCAGTTCCACATGTAACTAAAACAACTTGACAATAGCAGAAAATACTCCGTATCAGATGCTTATCTTACAGAAATTCAGTGGAACAGAATTTCTTGATTATTTATGTAACTTAGGATGCAAAGAACAACAAGGCCAGTCATACTTTTATTTTACTAAGCTGTTAAAAGTCTGTTTTCATCCATGATAATTTTTTAACACAATTGTGTTCACTCTGTTTGCTTCAGCAGAAAAAATTATTTGCCAAGATCATCCAGATAAAGTGTCTTCTTAATTTTCCTTATACTACATATTATTTCACACACCACAGAAAATATATATCTGTATTCAGAACTGATACATGTGCTAGATGCTGATTATTCTACTCAAGTACGTCTCATTATTCTATTTAAGTACTGATCACTCAGCATGGTCTGAAGATAAGATAAAAATCAGCTTTATTTCTTATTCTGAGAAAAGCTGACATCAGGATCAATAAATCCTGACAGAAGCTATTAACATTTTAATGAGTTACTCAATAATATTCTAACGATGTGCTGGCAAGTCAAGCCTCCTTTGATTAAGGACAAATTTCTTAGACTACTGTAAATATATATTTCAAGGTCCAGAATGCAAAGCTGTCACTTATCAGTCAAGAAAAAAGGGCAAAAGTCATGACTAAAGAAGAGAAGGAAGGGGCTGTCCACATGATTATAATGATTACTGTACATGATGGAACTTTTTAAGATGCCATTCATCTTAATCAAACAGAACTAAATATTAGTTGTGGGGTTGTGTGCTTAGTTGTCATACAATTGAAGAGGCATCCATGACTTCCCCCTACAACCTATAGAAACCCTGTGATGTTCGGAGTCAGACACAGCTATACATGGTTGAGTGGAACAGCAAACATGATCAGTGAGCCAGGTGAATGAGAAAGTAAGTGTCTGTGCAGATCCTACTGAGCCTCAAGAAAAAGGCACAAGGGGCCAACAGGGATGAAATATACTTGTCTAGGGATGAATTTTGCCCTTTAGACTGCGTGATTTAATTGCACTAGGGTGGACCAGGTTTTGACCTAAAGGAGAGATCCTACCTGACATAGTGTTAAACATTGCAATAAATCTATTGTCTGAATCATGCTATTGAACATAATGCCAATAGGTTACTGAAAATCCTGACTGGGCTGCCACACTTACAGAATATTGACTTGAGTGCAACATTTTAATAAACAAATATGAGTCGTTGAACACAAAGGCAGACGTGACTTTTCTAATGGGGAGAGTCCAAGAGAATACAAAGTATTTCAATAAACTTGTGCACAGCAAAGGGCTGTAGGGGCTCTCCAGCAAGACACAGGAGAAAGATGGATAGGTCACATAAAATCACATTAACAAGTCTTCCCTATAAGTATGAACATATGGAAATGCGAATCATGAAACCAGCCAAAAAGAAACTTATGTTATTGGATAAGCTTCACTGTGGTCCTGCCTTACTCACAATGAAAGCATTCATTGATTTCAGGAGGAGGTATTACTCTGAACATGAGGCAAAACTCTTATCAAAATACAAAAGAAAAAGGCTGCAGACACAGAAATGGCAGCAAAATGCTCTCAAATATTTCATGTCATTGGTGATAAAATCCTTGAAGGTGGCTCGTGATGTTCTAACATAAGTTTCCAGTTTGTAAAGTAAGAAATATACATTTGTAATCAACAACTGCAAAAAAATCCAAAACAGCAGAGGATGCCGAAAACATGGAACTGAAGCTCTGGAGTTCAATGACCAGAATACTTATAGTTCCTTAAAAATAGATTTAGACAAAGTCTCAGAACTATATCATCCAGTGTCTAGCACTCTGATGCTTTATAATGAAGAAAACTTCCTGTAAAAGAGAACAAGGAAAAGGAAGAAAAATTAAAAAACAAAGAAATAAAATTGAATATGTTACCTATTCTACATAAGATTTTCTCTTTTATAATTGCCCATATTTATGGTTTTAGTTAGCTACTATATGAAGTTGCTCTACTCATTCATCTGTTGATAAGTTGTCACAAGCATCCTGTTCAGAAATGAGGAACGCTAGGACTGCACAAGTGAGTCATGTGACTGCTGAGTAAATTGAACTCCATTGCACTGCAGAGGGAAATATTCCAGATTTCTTCTCTTCGTGCTTGCTATACTTATTATATATATAATGCGTGTGCATGTGCATAAACAAAACGGAAGACGTTCCAGGAGCAAAATGAATAATGTTGGTGTACATATAAAGATCCAACAACAGAAGCTTTGTAGCAATCAAGTTACTGTTGGCACTCACTAATACACATGACATTTATTCACCTCTCTGATGGCCTCAGTGCCTCATGACATAAACCAGCATTTACAGGACTGTGCCTTGAAAACAAAACCCCCAGGCGAGTCATGAATGCCACTTGAGTATACTGGGCAGGTCACCCATTGGTACTCTCTTACATTTTTTTTATTTTTTGAAATTTTGGTCAGGCATTCATTGCTCATAAATACCAACAATCAGGAACAACTTCATACACAGATGTATTTTTTTAATTGTGATTTTAACTGAAAGAATTGTCTTGCAGTCTATGCACAGGCAATGCTGAAGACTTTTTTGGCAAAGCAGAATGTGATGCAGAGATTTCTTACTTTTTTTTCTACTGGAGTTCTTGGACTGAGTGGAATCATCCATGTCATTCCAAGGTGAGAACTCAGTCCACATTCCTGTAGAGACTAGGTACTATGAAGTTCCTTCTCACGACATTTTTTAGGTGCATAAAGTCTTTGAGAGCCTTAAATCCCCTCTTCTGCAAATGGCCAGAATTGTTGCAGTGCTCAAAGAGCTGTGCACACTGTGTTCAGGCCCTTCCTAGGAGCTACTGAATAATTTTACCCAGTGCAGATGTCATGTATAATGCATAAGCAAGCCTAAGAGCTGGGCTAAGTCCCTGTCTCTGTCTTCCCATGTGAGAAGCCCATGCACCTGATTAGAACATCATGGTCCTTCTTAACATAATGTCTCTTGAAGGCTTTTTGTGTGCTTGTGACCCAGCAAACAGAGAAGCACCCAGCTTCACCAGTAACTCTGTCGCCAGGGTATGGTCTTGTGAGAGCCTTGAACAACCTGTGTCCTGAGAAGTGCTTCAGCCGCTGAATTAGAGGACAAAGGGTTATTGTGACGACCACAACTTCTTGCTCTTTTTTAGCCTGTATAATAAAAGAGGAGAGTGACCTCTTGCTATGTTGTTGAAAGGAACAACAGCCTGGGTTAAGAGCCTAGCCTCCAAAAGAAGAAAAATGCATGACATGCTGCTCTTTAAAGCATTTTCTGCTAGCTGATTTGTGCTGCTCCCTGCTCAGCATGCCGACTGCAGCAGGTCCCAGACAGCATATAGAGGAGTTGGGCACGTAACTAGGGCTGGACCTGAGCCAGGAGGCATCTACATGCCCCTGTGGACCTGATCTAAAGACCCAACTCAGATGTCATTCGAGACATGGGTTAGATTGTGTTTTGATGCAAATAGATTCTGGTTACTTCACTGTAGCTGCACAGATATGACTAAGATCTAGTTTCCTCCCACAGCTTTATAGGTGTTTGTGAAAGGCATGTTTTTCAAAAATACCTCAGTCTCTTATGAGGAAATTTCAAGGGAGGTGAACAAAAATTCTCCTCTCAAATTTTTCAAAGGTCTTTCTATCAGATAAGTCTAATTCATCTGTTAAAAGTTAAAAAAAAAGAGGAAATTAAAGCCCCAATGTTTCCTATTAATGTTAACAGACCTTGTTAAAACTTTGAAATATTTAGCAGATTATTATGTTTATTTCTGTTTTTTTCTAACTATTCTTCCATTTTTTTTCTACCATTCATTCAAATTTTTCTTGACATACCTTACTTTCTATATCTCTGGTTATCGACATTTTTTCTGAATTCCCCCTAATTGATCCCAGCTGTAGTGGAGAGAATGGATCACCTCTTCTTCCCTGCAGCCTCTGCTCCTGTCAGACTCCTGGGTGGCATTCACCCTTGGCAGAGCGCACTATAGCTTATGTAATGACCTACTGTAACAACTAGGTCTGTTCTTACAGAGCTACCATCAGCTTGTTCCCTATACTGTGTCTATGCCATCCCTGACATGGTACTTTACCCTCATTCTTACTGAATTAGATATTTTTGAATGCTGTTTCTCAGTTTTATGGCTGTTATCTAGACTTCAATTTCATTCTTTCACTATTTGTGGATCTTCCCAAATTGGAGCAATCTGCAAATGTGATTAGCACACTGCTTATTCAAGTCAGTAATGAAGATACTGACTAGTACTAAATCCCAGGACAGACTGCTGCAAAACCATGCTCAGCACACCCTCCCATGATATTAGTGACCACAGACAACTACTGCTCAGGTAGGCCACTCCAAACACCTTTACATGCACCTCATAAGAGCTCCCTCTGTGTTTTCTCCTTTTCCACTCTTCCAGTATGTCAGTGTTCTTCCCCAATGCCCTCTATCAATAGCTTTCCCATCCAGTTCCTTTCGTTACTTGTGTAGCATCCTTGCTGCCTACCATCCCCTGCTTGCACTCTCCCTGCCAGGCTTGGGCTGGAAGGGGAGTTTCCCTCCCAGAAATCAGACCATCAAGGATCATCTTTCCTCTGTTCTCAATAGCATGAAGCATTTTTGTACAATATTCTGAGAGTTACGAGACATTTTGTGTGATTGCAGGGTCCTGGGGCAGAGGCAGTATGCTTGATCCTCTTCTGCCCTCTTCCTGTGGCACAGAAAATACGGTGGGTTTTTGGCAAGAGAGTTTAGAGTTTTTTCAGCATTTTGGGTAGAGTTTAATAGCTTAAATTTGGTGCATCAAGTCAACACTTTGTGTACTCTTTCAGATTTGACATCTGTAGCAGGACAGGGAGCCAAGCAATCTCACCCTGCCTATGTTTTTCTGCATCAGATATTCTTGGTGTCCTACATGAACTGCGTTTGTTTTATGCCTTGACCTGTCTCTGCATGCTCATGCTGTGTTTCTGTGCTCACCTAGAAGTACTCAATTTAGTTTCTAACTTCTGTGTACTCTTTTCTTGTGATTCAGGCCTATGAAAAGAACTCACAATGTAGCCACTTTTATATTTTTGACACTATTTTTCCATTTCTTTCACAACGAGATAAATTGCTGGTGTGTTTGTGATACCAATTCCTTAAGAATCCTTTCCACTCCCTTGAACCGCTTTTCTGGGAGATCAGTCCTACAAAGTCCCTGACATTGCTGAAATCCTCTTTCTTAAATGGATTCATGATTTCTATTTTGTTGCTATTCCTTCTTCTTGATTGTGAGCTCTATTTCAGTCATCTTTACTCAAGTTACCGTCTGTGCGAACCAGTTCCTCTGCAGAATTGCACCAAAAAAAGCTTTGTCTCTAATACCTTTCTTCACTCTGAGAATTTACACATTAAAAAGAAAATGGACAACACTGCAACCCCCAAATTTTCCAGGCAGTCACTTAGCCTTTCTCTCTCAGAAGGTATTTGGATAATTAAAATCTGTACAGGTCATCAAACTTTGTGCCCTGAAGGATTTTCTTATGATTCTACTCAGCGCAATACTTACCCACCCTGACCTTCCCAATTTGGCAGCCTAGATTAGATCTACAGATCCATTACTAAACCAAGTTCTTTACTTATTTTATAATCTTCTTCTTTTATAATTACCCATTTCACCCTCTGCTCTGCTGGTTACATTAATTCATATTTCTCAGGACGTCCCCTTTCATTCTTTGTCACATTTCAAGCCTCTCTTCATTGCTGTGCAAATCGGTGTACAAAGTTGCTCTTCTTTCTTATGATGTTAACTCCATCCATACTCAACATCATCGATGGGATGGGATGGCTGCTGGCAATGCAGCCACACACAGACACCTGTTCCTGGCAGGGAAGCTGAAGGGACATAGTGTGAGCAACATCTGAAACCCTAATTGCTTATTCCCAGGGCCTCGTGAGTGTTCCGGTATGCTCAGGGTGACTTCTGTTAGTGTGATTATCAGTTAGAAAAGTGGCAGGCAGAGATGTGACTGATGCCTGATGGCTTCACAACTTTTATACAACTGTTTCAGATTTGAGCTCTTTGCACACAGCATAGCTCCTTGAATGTGAAGCTTGTTCAGCTGGTGTCTATCTTTGGTGCCTCCTTTCTCAGAGCAATGACTGCCATCACCTTGTGCTTCTTTTTGAGCATGGCAGTGATGAATCCCATGGTCATTATGACACATCTTTTGCTTTTCTACTGTCCCATGCTCTAGTGGGTTTTTTTCCCATTGGAACAAGAGAAAAATCTCCACATCCAGGGGACACTTGCCTCTAGGTCGATCTCGGTCCTTTGAGATTGACTATTTCATATTAATTATACACATACACTTGTATAATGCATGCATAATTTCTCTTATGTAATAACTTTGCCCATTGCTGCTGCCACTGTCAACTCACTGCTATTGAGATAAAACCTGATACATTGTTCTGCTAATACTCTCATGATTGTAATTAATTCTCAGCCTGTTTCTTCCTCCTACTGCTCTCTTATTTCCCTCCAGAGACATTTCCCCAGCCAGAAGTCTCTACAGCAGGTATCATTCCCAGCTCCATTTCACTGCAGTGGATTTGAGCAATCCCACCCAACTGTCTGGGTCCCAGGTCTGATTCTCAGAGGTGCAGGAGAACAAGTCTTCCAAAGCGCAATTCTCTACTTAGACTGAAGCCATTGTGAACCATCTCAGAAACATTATTTGTAAGCCAGCCAAGCAATATATGATCATTAAAACAATTACTACAGAGATGCCAGGATACTGCCCAGTAACATTTATGAGTATTTGGGCCAGATACTGTGTATAACTTCACTAAAGCAAACAGATTATGTAGCTCTATCTCTCAGAAACTGCTGCGTTTTAGCACATAATAAATAACAAATAAATGGTCTATCTTTGGGCATCAGAGACATGGCTAGCAGCATTTCAAGGATTAACAGCAGCTCACAAAATTCCTAAATCTTTTGTTGTCTCCAACTTGAGGAAGGGCTTCAGTGGGCTGTAATTACATTCCACCTACTCTGGCCAGTGATCTCTGAGTCTGCTTCCTTGCTACCCTCCAGAAGGGCTCTTTTTAATGAAATAGCCTGAACAAACCTAAAGCTTCCAGCGAGACAATGCAATGTTGGTTACTAAGCAGCCTTTGTAAAGAGTGTGCACTGCTTAAACCCCCTTCCCCCTTTTATCACTTAGATGCTATCATCTGCTCAACAGGCTCAGTTCTAAGTAAATGCTGACACTATAATAAGAGCAAGTTTTAACTTTCGGCTCCTATATTATGCTTTTAACACGGTACTTATTTGGAGGGAACTGAACAAAATGATGGTAAAGATTTTTAGCTAAAAATACCTGGTACACACTATCCAAGAAATCTAACAAAAACATGAAATATGTCCTAGGAAAACAAATTTATAGTGCAGGAAAGGCTTAGCAACTTCATTGCTCAGATTACCGGCTGGATATCAGTTTCATCATCAGCAACCTCCAATTTCCTGTTTTGCTTATCGTAGAATTACTATTTTCTTTTTTTAGTGTTTGTACAACCCATATGGCAACAGCTACACTAAGATTGGATGGAGGGATTTTCTACGATGGATTAAAGACCATGTTTGTTTTATGATATTTTAAGAAATAATAATAATAATAATAAAAAATCAGAGACTGAGTGTATATAAAAAACCAGGAACAGTGCTTATATACTTCTTTTTTTTTTTTTTACTATTGGAAAAAGTATGATTCATGGCAGTATGTGCATTAGTGCTCTGTAACCATTGCTGATTTGTGTCCTGCTTTGGAACTGTTCCTTCTTACTGACTAATAAGTGCCACTAGACCTCTGGCAATTCATAATAATGTTATATGTTCCTAATCTTTACAGAAACATGTTTGTCTCTTTTGTCATTACCTGGATGAATCAGACACTGTATCAACCCTTTGTGCTGAAAAACTTTCCTGTTAATCTTACAAGTTGCCTGGTCTTGCAAAAGTCTGACCCACCACATTGTTTCATTCAGCTGTTGAACCTCCCTTATTGCAGAATGATTTTTTTTCCCCCAAGGATAAATGTATTCCTTTGTCATTCCCAATCATTCTGTGAAACTGTAGCTTTTTCTTCTAATGCAGCACTTCAAACCCCTTTGACACATCTCACTGTCTTCTCTAAAGTTCCTCAGGAGGTTCCTGAGCAAAAGGTTTGTTGTCGCTTGGAGATTGTCCAGCCAGATTCACAAAGGTGGTTGTTGCCAAGGATGTTTGGGCTGCCCAGGAAAGGACTGTTACCTAGGAGTGGTGCACGAGTTCTACATGTCTCACAGCTTTAGGTTGAGCCTGTACTTTCTTTACAGAATTTTAATCTCATTTTTCAAGATTGCAGCATGTTGCATTCAAAGTAAAATGAGGACTTCTCCCAAAGTGACTAAAAATCACACTTACAAGATCTCTGTAATAAAAGGAAGGAGGAAGGAAAAATACATGATTGATTCGTGAGTCAGCAAGTGGTGACAGTATGATGTTGTTAGATAATGCACTGTACCAGGGGAATAAAAACATTCTCACTTGTTATTTAGTATTAAAAATAGGATGATAGTAGAAGTAAAACTACTTACCAAAGCAGTAGGAACCTAACTTAAAGAAATCAAATCATTTAGTCACCTTTACCTATTGACTGGCATTTTTTTTGATGTTGTATTTTTCCTCTGGATAAAAACACACTCTAAAATATGCTGAAATGCAACAACAATATTAATGCACAGAATAAATTCAGCTTCAAGAACTTAAAAAAAAAAGTGTACTTATAAATGCAGAAGCCTACGGAAAATTTCTCTCCACTCTGGCAAGCTTCAGAAACTACTAGTTGAAAAGTAAACTTTAGCTAACAGACATTCAAAGGAAAACAATAATTACTTGTGCAAGTAATTATTTCCTATTTGCAAGATCTGACTTGCCTACTTAAGCAGTTACAATATAGTTTTGAGACCATCTTTTGTTTCTTTTTCTTGAGGAACAATGCAGTGATATTCAGAAAATTTTCCCCTCTGCTGTAGCTCACAAGCCCATGTGTACGTGCAAAATTTCCATATTCATCAATCTGGGAAAACAGACTACCCTTTTGGGCACTTAAACTCGGATAGCCAGGATTAAGAATTTTTGAGCGTCCAAGTAATACCAGTGCAAAACTTTCTCCTGAATCTCCTTTGCCTTTGTGAAAAGATTGACTTCCCAGTGGGTGTTTTGCAGGTGATTCTGTAAAATAGGGGAAAGCAGTAATAATAATTGAAAATCTGTCACATGGCGTCCCCAGAAAGAACACCTCTGCAGCTTTTATTGTCAGCATCAGATAATATATTTCATAAGAGAATAGAAATTGCATGTGTACACATGTGTACAATTTCCCTTCCCTTCCCTTCCCTTCCCTTCCCTTCCCTTCCCTTCCCTT
>NW_009707313.1:94886-118468 GCF_000703405.1 Apaloderma vittatum | reverse complement strand
TTCCCTTCCTCACTAAAGCCTTGTGATATATTAAATTACTGGCTTATAGTGGATTTAGACCAGGCAAAGAAGAGGTTTTGACACACTGTTAGTGGGATTAGCCTGATTTTACACCACTGATTGTTATATTTTTTATATCACTGTGACTAGCAAAGATTTATTTGTCTGCATTAAATAATGTTTAATTCACAGAACAAAGTACTGTGAATTAATATATTGTATATTTATGTATTGTAAATATGGAGCTAAATATATGGCTATACTGGGTATGGGAGTGACTTGTTTTGAGTTATAAATGGTGTCCCTGACAATCAATTCTTAAAAGCATTTTCCAGTAAGGAAATTATAAAAGTCCAGGGACAATGAACTACTGTCAAGATCTGGCTTTTCTAGGTAGTTCTTTGATTTTTGCAATTAAGATTATGAAAGAGAAATCAAGCATCATGGTAACCTTAAGTTTTTGACCCTCTGCACAAAAAATATTGGCTACAAATCACACTTCATTTCCCAGTGGATGTTTCATCAAGAGTAAGGACAATGTTAAGAAGTGAAAAACTTGCATTCACAACTTGGCACTCCTTTTTTATTTTGCTTCACCCTTTTATGGAGAGGTACCTGCTTAATTTTGGATAATCAATTTTCCTGAGCCTTTTGCTGAGTTTGAAGTACCCAGTGTTAACGCACAGCCAGTGGAGGAGGAAGAAAAGGTGGTTCTGGTGCAAAACCAGAATCTGCAATGGTACCAGGGCCAGGAAGGTCACATTCAGTGCAAGCCACTAATGGGAGACTCTTCCTGTCAAGCAGCGCTGAATCACCCTTAGAAGCCTACGCTCTACTTACTAGGCAAAGAAGAATAGAATCGTAAGTGCACCACATGTGCACTAGTCTTTCCCAGACTCTGTAAGTTTTCAAGCTATGAACAGAGGAGGAGATGTCAAAATGACCACATTGAGTTTTCCATGAGATAGCAAATGCCTCATGAAAAACCTTGCTCGTCTGCCCAAATAATTTGTAACTAGATCAACGCATTGAAACATTGCTTTGGTATACTTTAGCCCATCCATTTATTCAGTAGCATTTGGGCAAGTCAGACTGTCAAATCTGCATATTGCCTTGGACCCTCTCCTCCCCCAACCCTGGGCTCTTGGTGGGGACCCAACTGCCCTCTCAGCTTGCGCAGAGAGAAAATGATTCCTATTTTCATGTGCTTAACACATGCACACGCTCAGGCAGGTATGTGGTCTTGCGTTCACATTGCTACTAAGGATCGCTTGCTGCAGCATAGTCTCTTTTGCTCTGGAACTGTATTTTATTTCAACAGGTGCCTTTTCAGTGGAGCAGCAATTCAGCTAGCACTCACCTCCCATCATGGCACACGTCTGCAGACCTGCAGTTGCTTATGCCAAGCCACATTTGTCCTACTCACTGTATATTCAGATTGCATTTCTGGTAGGACTACTGAAGAAATGGGTCAAGCACGCAGGAATTTTTGACAAAGACTTCTTTAAAACAGCCCTATCAATCTATTGTGTACTGTATTTCACTTACACATTATGAAATAAGACTAGGGAAAATGTTCATCTCTGAAAAACTCCCCAAAGAGAGGCATGTCAAGACTGCTAGTCTTTCCATATTGTTATGAATGAAACTCAAAGTTTCAAGTACCAGCCCTCAAAAGAGATAGCTAGGGATTTCCACTGATTTCCACCCCCTCTCACTTCTAAAGTAACTGCATTAAAAGTATGTGTGTTTATACATTTAGGCATAATGCACATGCACAGAGAACAGCGACTACTGCTCCTGATACAGTGAATGACCAAAAAATTGGCTGTGGTTCAGAGAATACTCCATGTTTTGGAGACTGTCATGACAGGCAGGGATTAGATTTTACATGAATGGTGATGAGGATACTTCTACTGACATGTGGGGGCTGTATGTTTTCTTGCCAATGGGGCTGAGCCACATAATTTGTCTTTCTCACTGAGAAGCACATCAGCTACAGAGACTCCCTGTTTACACAGGGAAGACTACACGGTGCACAAATGGAGTGTCGCTATATATTGAATCCAGCACAACAGATTATTAAGGCTGATTTTCTCCCTGTTAATTATTTAGAATTTCTTGTTCTTCATAGCTGAGACTGGCATTTCTGTGATAGCTTGTCACTAACACAAAAAAGAAGAAAATCAACATCTGTAGATGTACAAATGTACTGTTTTGAAATATTTTAAATACCTATGTTCTTTCAAGAGTGATTAGCACTTCTTATTTGGTCATTACTGCTGGGTTACAAGCAATCCTATATAAGGCATGTTTTCTTAAGGTTTTTATAATCACTTCAAAATACCTTTTTTTTAAAAAAAAAATTTGAATGCTTGAGAATTTATTCTTGTGAAACACTGAACATCCAGATAAGTATGAGAGGAACTACACCATCAAATATCCCAACGGAAGTCAGTTATCACCAGTAAATACATACAAGTTTATGGTAAATGGTTACCTTTAGATAATTCATCTACAGTATAATGAAAACAGAAAAAGTGGAAAGTTTCTACCCAATATTGTATTTGGCATAATGCTTTACTGTCAATACTTTCAGAAGAGTTTATTTAAAGGCAGTTAGTGGCAGGATGTTGTTTTTGTAGAGTGTAGATTGAGTGGGCTAGACATCTTTTTATTTTAAATCAGTGTATTTTTGTAACTGATCAACACTTATTATTTTTACTACTTACACATGTAGTGCAATACTTAATGAAGCTGGCAAGCAGCTAAAAAACCCTGGTAAGCATGTTTCAACTTCCGTCAGAGTCACTGTATGACCAGGCGGGTTTATGTTTTTGAACCTTCCCCTGAGCCATGCAAGCCATGATGGGACTTTTGGCCTGTGCAGTGTATTGGTATGCTCATGAGCAATTTCTCTGCTCCCCTTCTTTGTTTTTTTTTTTTTTTAAGCAGCTCAAATAAAATAAGACTTAACCAACCTAGACACTTATGTCAAACAATAACAAATTGAGATTAGCAGGCTTTAAAAATGTTATCTGCTGTTCCAAGCCTGGCAATTTCCGGGTTTGAGTAAGATCATGAGTGATAAAATGGATACAATAAAAGACACTGTTCTCTCTTCCAGAATGGCCACACAGTATATCTCACTAGGCAGATAGATTTCTAGCACACCTCTAATGTCTAGAGGTCTGAATAAACAGAACTAATTTATTAGGATTCATTCATCACTTGGGCTGAATATGACCCTGTGCTTGTGTGGCAAATGCAGGCATGGCTTCTAAAGAATCTTGTAATCTTCCGTTTTGAGTTTGTGGTTCAAATGAAACCAAAACTTGAAAACCAGAAACTCAGTTATTATCTTGTTTTGTTCCAGTTTCCACCCCAGGTAATGATTTAACTGATACTTGCTTGAACCTTGACCTATACTTACCAAAAACTTGCCAAACCTAGCTAAAATGTGGGGTTCATCAGCAGCAACATGGTGGCAAACAGAGTCAAGATGCAGTGTCATGGCAATAAGCACAATAAACAATTCCTGTTTGAAGAATTTTAAAAGTACTGCTAAGATTCTTCCATTAGAAATGGCAAAAAGCTATAACAGAAGGAGGGGCAAATTCTTCTTGGGAAGTACAGGAGACCTGAAATATTTTCTAAGACAGTAACAGCATGTTTTGGGAACATAGTTGCACACGTGGAACACTTTCCTCCAGCTCTGTTAGACAGGTTTCCAAAGGAGTGAGATTCGTTTAATACGCCCTGGGATAGCATCAAAAAGGAAAGACTAGCCTGCAGCAATAAGGGCATGTCTGCACTGGAAACTGGCTGTAGATTCGGTGCATTAAAGGATCCACAGCAGCTGCTGTGCAGGCAGTATGATAACACACCATGCATTCCCATCCTTTTGGAAATAGTGCTTCTTGTACTAGGTCTTTGAGCATCTCAAGGGTGAAGGGGTATTTCTTCACAGTGCAGCAAAGTCTGGTTAATCACCATGGAAAATGTCCCCAGGTGGGGTTTTGGGGCAAATACTATCATCCTTAGAAGGCTGCATTTCTTTCTGCTGTAAGAAACAGATCTGCTCTTTCTCTAGTCCTTTGAGTGAATCCCATTTAACCTTTGCTGTGATAGCCTGAGAAGCTTTTTATTGGACTCTCAGGCAGAAGAAGAAAAGAGGGAGTGGTACCTTGGGCAGCTGTAGACTTCCCTTGGGTTGTATGTTTAGGAGTGTGAAAGGTTTTCCTTTGAGCTCTGAGCTAGAGACAAATAAACCTATGCATGCTACAGCAGCTGCTTCAAAATGAAAAAAATGACCATGTGGTAATCAACAGGAAGAAGGGACTTTGGTACGTAAACTGACAGAGAATAGTGCCCAAAAACTACTGTCCTTGACTTAGGACCCAAGATGCTTCAAGAATATAGTTCAATACATATACAACCTGAAATGAATGATAGTCTAGTCTATGGGATGAACAGCTACTGGATGTAACTGAGACCACAGCACCACTGTTGGCCACTGTAGAAATGATTAGTAGAATGTGGTTAATCTTTGAAGGGAAAACAACAAAGGAGACAAAAAATACTAGAAAAAACCCGGCAGTGTTCTTGCTGCCCCCACTTTACAGCTGGAAAGTTGAGGAAGAGAAAGGCCAGTTTGACCTGTGTAGCCTACAGAATCTGCTGTAGACTTGAGAACCACATCTGGTATCTACAGTCTGGGTTGAGGTCCTTTAAGATAATGTCATGACCCTGCTTTCTTCTGTATTAAAATTGCTTAGTGCAAATCTGAAGTACCACTGCCAAAATAGCTGCATCACTATGTAGTTTTTATTCATTCATATTTCACTGTTGATTTTTCCTAGAAACCACATTTTCTCCAGTCTGGGGATTCCTTTTGACACTGCAATAACAAAACGTGTTTTGCTCATCACTTTCTCCCAATGGGAGTATCAGGTACCATGCTTGTATCTTCTGCGTGCTGGAAACACTCTACTCGAGATTCAGAACTCACGGCTCTAACATACGTTTCTTATCTGCATCAGACAAGAGCTTACAAGGAAAGAGAAGCAATCTTGCCTTCCCCACTCCCATCTTCTCTGCCTTCAGATCTCAGGTCTCGATTCTTACAGTCCACATAATAGTAGCAGGAAAAAGAAAAGGAGAGACTTGGGATGGCTGTTGTCCTAAGAATGAGTTGTCTCTAAAAGGAAGGCCTTTTCACCTTAGGGTATTAGTTGATTTTTACCACTAACAGTATTGATGCCACTGAGAAAAATGTCAACATTTATTAAAACAGTCATAGCCATTGGACTGTAGGGCAAGCAAACTGGGAGTAAGGATCCTCTTGAGTTCAACGAGTCTTTTGTGATTTCCAATGCACTATGAAAAAATGCCTTCAAATTACCCAAGAAGTATGTTAATAGCTGACTAATGCACAAGCTGGCAGGAATCATTGCTGCTTGAGCACGGCTCATTAATCTTACCGTTCATTAAAAAAATTCCAAACTTTTTAATAAACAATTTTTAGTTCAGAAGTAAAGAACAGTGGAGTGGGTTTTTTACGTGGCGAGTGAGCTCCCTGTTAAAATAAAACATTTCTTCACTTTTTTTTTTTGCATGTAAAGCCATTTTTCTTCCATCACTACGTTTGGAAATGCACAGGCTACTTTCCACATCTGTAAACTCTCAGGGCTCATTTTTTAATCCTTCTTTTCACCTTTGCAAGCTTGTCCTTCCTATGCTGAAAACTTCTTGCCACTGATACCCAGCCTGTTCCTGTATGGGGCAGGCAGTGTTCCTCTCAAGTGAGGAGCTAGGATGCTGCTGGGGAACAAAAATTAGAGGAGAGAATTTCTTGCTGACAGCTGGACTAAATGCCACTTGCTGGCCTGCATCACTTCACATCAGTTCAGACCTGGTTGTGGTTGTGTTTCTGTACGAGAAGAGACCTTCTGTTTCTCCAGCCTCCCAAGAAATACTGCACTTTGGCTTTGTGAAATGTATACTTGGGATAATTTTTTATCCTGGGGCAATTGTGGTTGTGGTCTGAAGCATCGTAATGGAATAGATAACTCTGTCCAGTTTTATTCTTTGGGAGCCTTTCATCTGTGCAGCATGACTTATTCAATGCAGTAGTTAAAATGAAAGATAAACTGCATTATCTCTAGTGGTTACAGAAACATGATTGGGTTAGGTGATGTTTTGTCAATAAACTCTAGGGTAGAACAGCCTAACACCAGGTGTTGCAAATTCTTGATTGCACAGAACAGAGAGACAGAAGAAAAACGAAAAAAACATCTAATCAGTGTTAGCACTGATATTTTACATTCACGTACATCTCACTACAGACATATGCTAACTTTTCTAAGTAAATGGTCTTCAAGGTTCCTACAATAATTTTATTTGCCTTTCAAAACAACCCAGGCTTCAGGATTTATTAATGCAGCAATTAGTATGCTGATCATGCCCAGCATGCTTAAATCTTTATTGGCTGTATGCACCACCGAAAGTTTTAGTTTTATTAAACCTGAGCCTCCTACATACTGCTGTTTAGTGTGTGTTACAAAACTAAGATCAGCTCTGAATGTAATGTAACCCACATGTTGGATTGCTTGCTTCAGTGACTTACAGAAATATTTCAGGTAGCAAGTATTTTCTTAGTACTCTGTTATAAAAATATGTCAGGCACACAATGTTTGCATTATATGTTCCTTTTCTGTTATAGAAAAAGAATTCTACACCAAACCCCAGTGATACATTCTGAACAGTCACTTGTACCAACTGTGTATCAAACTACCATGAATCATTGTGTTTCAGTGAAGATTTTGCAGTGAGATAGAGAATATGTTAAGGTACAGTTATCTTCATCATATGTAGCTAGAAAGATAAATAGACAGATAGAGTACATACTGTATCTGCAAAGCAAAAGCCAAATGTAGGTTATAGGTTTTATTCACATGAAGGAAGGGGCAAGTGCAGCTGAGATCTTTTTTATTCCCCAGCAAGTGCCAGAGGCTGTAGGAAATTTGCCAGGCATGATGCTAGGTGTATTGATCTTTGCTGAATCGTTTTTCTTTCACACCCGAAAGAAAAAAAACTGTCAGCATGATCGAGCAGCCTCCTGAGAAGCTCTGGTCTGAGCCCCTTGAGGCAGTGCTGGTATGGTATTTACACCATAGTATAGTACTTACACCATACATAGGAAAAAGAAGAGCTAGGGCCAATATGACTGGCAAAAATAATTGCAGCAGATGATGCAGAGGCTTGGACAGGTGATTAAAAAGTTTTATTTCCTTACAGCATACAAAGAAGATGCAATTTTACATGTTTTTTCAGATTCTATCTGTGGAAATGGATGCAATTAATATGAGTAATGGAGCTAGTCTAAAAAGACTTCCTAACAACACATGAGTTGCTCTGTGTAATGCACAGTTTGATATTCGTTCCAACAGATGGACTTCCAGACTTTGGCTGCAGGCGACATCCCCAGCCATCGATCCCCTTTCCATCCCAGGTTATGAGCCTCTGTAAAAGTGGGAGAGGAAATGTGTTTGCAGTTGTGCTTACAGTGTTGACTGCCTGGTGTGCTGGTCTGATGTAACACGTGGGCCCTTTTCTCTCTTCTATCACCTCTGCTATGGCAAGAGTCTCCCACCTGACTTTTGTCAACACTAACATCCAGGGGGCCCTGGCCTGAATATCTGAAATTTCTGTGGCAGGATTTGCCAGAGTCTGTCTGTCAACCCCCCCTTGAGTGCAGGATTTAAGACTGAGGGCAGAGGGAGAGCTCTGCATTTGCAGTGTAAGAACAGGACTGACAGTCCAGGATTTATCAGATGGCACCAGCAAAAGGAACCTGAAGCCTGGCAGAGGAACCCCACCAACCCACCACCCTGTAGCCAAAATTCTGTGTTTGAACATATTTCACTTATTCTTTTATACTGAGATACCTTGCAAAGATGCCCTCTGGGGAAAAAAAATAAGTTAAAACAAAGAGGATAACTCTAGAAGCTAGCCAACGAATTTCTGCTCCATAAGCTGAATACATTTGAAAGTCAACACACTCAGGCTTTGTTGGAGCTAATTCCAGTACTTAGGATTTAAGCGTGAATCTCCCTCCCTTACCCATAAATACACACTTTTAAATGTGTTCAAGTGTTTCAAGTCATCTCAAATTCCATGGGACTCACAAAAAAGCCAGTCTAAAGTCAACAAAGCCCACAATGACATTGTAAAAAGAGGTGCTATTGGGAATTCATTTCTGTTTTCTATGTTATATTCACCACTGTTTGCACTATCGCTAGCCCTGAAAACACAGCCTTAACATTAAATTGATTTTATTGTCTTTGTTAATCATCATAAGAAGAAATACGGTTTTTCAGATTTAGTGGAGTTCTAGTCAGCCTAAATAGATTATGAGTTGCTCTAAAAGAGTTCAATTTGATGTAAAAGAAGTGTTTGGGGGATTTAAGCAAGGGTTTTTCTCAAAATTCACGATTGAAATCCAGGTAGAAACAGCAGACAGCACAAAATCCCAGAACTGCTAGAACCAATGGTAATTTGGCTACCAACTGGAGCAGGATTTTACATGCTGTGTCTGCCTCATAGAATCATAGAAGCATGGAATGTTAGGGGTTGGGAGGGACCTCTAAAGATCATCTAGTCCAACTCCCCTGCCAGAGCCTTTGCTTCAACATCTTCCCTCCAGCCTACTTATATTTATTTCAGTCATATCCATATTGAATCTGGGCCAATTAACCCACCTCTTTTTCTTTTATAAAGCACATGCACAACCTTTGCTGCCACAGAATAAGTAATTCATCCTTCAGGGCTACTTTCCCACCCTCCTTCCACCTTTCACATGGAGCAACAGGGCTCCTAATGTCTTGGTGGCTTTCCGAAAACTGCAGAGAGTGATTGAACAAGCAAAAAGGTAAACCTTAAGTTTCTCCAAAACAAAAGTTACTGCCTGAGATCCATTTCTTGCTGATTCAGTTCATCATGGTGGCTGCACAGTGAATGCAGGGATGATGCCTGGATCTGAGCTGGGTAGTAACCACATGAAGGTGCAGTAACCAAGTCTGGGCGTCCTGGGGATAGGGGCATGCTGCAGAGCCCAGCCTTGGAGCAGCCTACCTGAGGAGCTGAGCTGAAGCAAGGAGACCACCACGAGTGAGGAGGAGGAAGAGTGCAGCTGGATGTGACTGGTAGAGTTCAAAACACAAACCTCCACAACTGCATTGCTATTACGGATAGCAGTTACTATGAGAGGACCAAGAGACACTGTGAAATGGACAGTGTCCCCAGGAAGGGGACATTGGCTGCTATGGTCCCTGTAGTAAAGGTTATGGTATTCTTCAGTTTGATGTTTTGGGGACTCTGACAACCACATGTGCATATTTACACAGAAAGTCACCCTCGTTATTTCATCCCCTTGCATATTTGAACAGCTCATTGCCAACAGACTCGAACAACTTACTTTCTCTCTACCTACCCTTTCATTCTCTCTTCACCTCCTCCCTGTAACACAAGGGAGCCCAGCTCCACCTATGTACAGAGTTGCATAATTTTTGCCAGGTTAAACATCACAGAGTTTTACAGCTGTTCCTGACATTCCTGGTACTGAGCACGAGCAGAGGGAGTACTGAGATGGCTAATGGTCATTCCCTCAAACATTTTATTAGATCCTTTTGAGTGTAATGCTGAGATGATAGTTGCAAGCCTAGTAATCTGCTGCTTTTAATAGTTTTCCTCATAGAGTCCAAAGCAGCTTACTGTTAAAATAAAAGAATAATAATTTAAAAAATGCAGAGGTGTTGCCACAAAACCATCTGTTCAAACATAATCAAGAGGGGAAATCCTGCATTTAAAATAATACTTTCTACAGCCTGGCATTACTGAACAATCAGGTTTGCCTGCTGAAGCAGGTAGGGCTATTGTTAGAGAATTTTCTTTAAATAAATACAGATTTTTTTTCAGCTTCTGTGAATGAACTGAGTCATATTTAGTGGCTTATCCGGTTTATGCCTGAGTTCTTTCATGACTCAGGTAGAGGCCAAAAGAGAAACAGAGTTGTGCCACACTTATTTAGTTCAATGTGGCTTTTGTCTAAGAGAAAAAATTCTCCACCCTTCTCAGTAAGCACTGAAATTTTAAATTGTTGTCTTTACATCTCTCATCAACCTTTCAGGATATATTTGTATGAAAGCTGAGCTGAAAGGGCACTTCTTCAAAGAGATGCTACCAAGAGTCCAATGTTGTCTGCAATTTGCATTAAAATCAGAGGCTTTGTTTCGTTTTCAAATACCGTGCAGAATAATACATACACTCCCCCTTTTTATCATCAGGCTGAAGAAGAAAATAAGAGGTGAAAATATGCTATAGGATGCCCGAAATGCTTGACTGCTGCTGTAGGAGGGTGCAACTTAAAATTCTGCTTAAGAACAGTGAAGCAAGTTCCTTGCTGGAGTGACCTGTTCAGCTGAATTCAGCCTCTCTGGTGTTTGTCAGCACTGGGAAAATAATTCAGGTCGACTGCAGCTAGGCTGCTGCCTATCACCCCGTGAGTACATGAGTATGTCTGTCTCGGGTTGGAAGCAAATGGCTGAGTCTGAGGTAGAGGCGAGGGACACTGTGCCATGTCTGCAGTGCGGCAGCTCGGCGGGACCAATCTCAGCAGCAGGACCCTCCTCCAGCGATTTCTGTTACCTTTCGGAAGCTTTGTCCCACACCTGGGTCCTCACACAGAGCTACCTGCAGGCCACTGCTCACCCTCCATCACCAGATGGAGGATGGAGAAGGTGGCTGACTTCTCCCTCTGCCACCACGAGCCTTCCAGAAAGCAGCCAAAAGTCTTCCCACTGCTCAGTGACAGAGGTTTGTCACCCTCAAGCATTGGCAATATTATACACACCAATTGTCTTCATTATTTCTTTAAAGAAAATAGAAGTGTTGCTATTTTGTGTATGGGATTTTTTTTTTCCCTCCTACTGCGGAGGACTAAGATTTGAAATCACAAAAATACTCTCCAAGCTTTACATACCACAGCGGATTTCTCCAGCACTCAAAAGTGTTAATGGATGAGTTTAAATATGTGCCTAAGCACATTGCTGAATTGAGGCCTAAACCAGTATATTTTCATTTTATTTTTATTTTTATGAAATTTCTTTAAATACTTATGTAAATAACTTGGTGAAACTTGACTTCACTGGAAAATCTTTTTCTTAATTAAAATTCAAATCCACAATTTTTCATCTACAGATGATGTGCAAGATTTTTCCAGTGTAAATTTAATCCGGTACAGAATTTCAGGTACAAAGAGAAGGAGGTGAAAAGGTGGGCTGTCATCTGGAAACTACGTGGAAATACGACAGAGATAAGGGAAAACAGAAGGCATGTATAACAAATATTAGAAAAAGATACCTATATATTTTAAATACAATCACTTGAATGCAGTTCCTGGGAAAAATAATTGTTTCGTTACGTCACACTGAAATTTCCGTGCAGATTCAGCAAGGGTTTTTTTAATGTAAACTGTCCTTGGAAATTTGAGTTTCAAAATAGATACAGCACAGTGAGGAGCTGTGAAGAAACAGTTGACTTCTATTGAGGTAAAGAGCCTGAAGTGCCAACTCTCTTTTGTTTTCTTGCAGCCCCTGCCTCCCCCACCCTGCCCGGCTGCTGCTCTCCTGCTTGAATTGGATCCAAATAAAGCAAACTGTCACAACAAGTGTAACTCCAAACCTAGATATTTCTCAAAACTGTATTGCACTTTTCCAGGTAACCAGTTTCTTTGCTGCCCTGAGTTGCAAATTGCTGAAGTAGATGTGAAGCATAAATTGATTGACTGGCTACAAGAGAGAGATGAGGAGGTGCAGATTTCTGCATGTGTAGAAAAAGACTCAGAGCGGAGAGTTCCCATCTGTATGTTGGGGAAACATTCATGTTCTAACTGAAAGAGAAAAAGAAATTTATGAGATGAAATCTCACCTGCAGACAGAAAACTGCCAACATCTGACATGCCCGTGGATGAGTGTGTTTTGCAGCATTTGAAAATGAAAGGTACCAACATTGAGTGCCATGTTCCTGATATTTGTAGGAAGTGTTTAAACATGCTCTACAGCAGTCACCTTCAATGATATAGTAGGAAAAATGTTCCTGCCCTCACAGATTTTACCACCACGACTGCCAGAAACATCAGCGATTGCTGGGACATACTGCCGCTGGCAATTGGTGTGAGCAGAGTCCCACAGTAACACCGCAGCCAGTCCAGGACGACAAAACTCACCTACGAGCTCTATTCAGTGCTTCTCCAACTGCAGGGCTGAACCTAGACCCATAAACATGCTTGCAGGAATAATATCTGCAGAAAAGTCAGAGTTTATGGTTAGAAGTGTTTCAGGGTAAGTCACTGCTTGCTGCTTCACAAAATCCTAACACTGTCCTTTTTGAAGCTCGGTGATGGAGATGTCATCGATCACAAAACCTACCTGAGGAATGCCAGCACTAAGGATGTGTTTACGCATAAGATTTTTCAATACTTGGGAAATTTTAAGAGTGTGGGGAATTGTGCATGTTAGTACCAAACATGATGGACGCTGTCCCTGGGGTGGCAATGACAGTCGGCACCCCGCCAGCAGGAGGTACCCCCGTTTTAGGGGCCAGCACCTCTGAGCTCAAAAGGTCCTTCCTCCTGAAAGGCAAGAGGTGTACCTACCCCACACGAGGATGTGTGAGGATTAGCTCTCTGTAAAAACAGACATCTCCTCTGTGGATCACAATTTATATTGTGCGAGAGGCCTCGCCCAGGACTGGGTATTGCTGCCTCCAGCCCTGTGCAAACACGAGGGCTGACAGACGGTCTGTGACAAAGGGCTCCCGGCCTGAAAGTGTTGTGACAGGTGATGGAGACAAACATGTGGATGGGAGAGGGGGAGGAGGAAGGTGGTGGATGGAAATACAAATGTAGCAGGATGTCTTTGCACTTAATAGCTGCCAAGTGCTCCGCTAGGCCCACTCGGCTGAAATAAAAAGCATGTGAACTCTGCAAAAATAAAATACTCTGCTTGCAATACAAGAAGCCAGAAATATATACTTATAAAAGAAAGTAACATTTAAATCTACTTTTAAGCTTTAAGTTATTTTAAAATAACATTTAAGCTTTTTAATTTAAAGTGAGACTTTTTTTTTTTTTGCAAAAACCAATAAAATCCATGTGGACTTCAGCAAATCCTGTGTACCTGACCTCTTCTGTCTTCTGGTGGTAGGGTAGAAACTTTGTGAGGCCAAAGATCAAACTATCTGTAAGAAAGCAGCAAATCTCATGTAGAAACAAACCTCTTGCTCCTTCCCCGTGGGTGCAGATACCTCTCCTTTATCTTTCAGAACAGGGTGTGTTCTGGGCCAAACGAGGCCAGAGAAGGAATTGGCCTCTCCACATGGTACCGTAGACCAGGAACAACACACTCCAGGACTTTTCTAGCAGAAATTATCAACGGGGCTCAGCACAGAACTGCCAACTCCCATGGCCTTTCAAGGAGCCAAGGATACTGTGATTTTTAAAGGAAATTTACAGCAAGAAGTAGCGTTATTGAAGAGGGCCAAGGGAGCAGCCTCCAAGGGATCGATCTGAGGGCAATGGGGTTTATGATAGATTTCCCCAAGAAACCTTATGCTCCGTGTGGCTGGAGATGCAGATCCAAGCCCTGCACAGTCTACTTGTGACTAGAGAGGGCTATTAACTGAGAAATTGAGCGCTGAATAGAGCAAAAGTTACTTAGAAAGCTGCTTGTTAGAAACAGCAGTGAGACCAAGTAGTTGAGAGATGTGTTGCAGTTAAAATAATACAATTATTCCCTTTCTTCTTTCATTCTACCATCTATTAACCTTTTCTTTCTCCAGTCCCACAGACTGGTTCTCCTCTTGTGTAGGAAATGAGTGTCAGGAAGGGTGCCACTGAACTCAGCAATTCGTCTGAATTCCATACAGTAAATGCTGTATTTGATAATTTCCCATTCAATGAATTTCTGTGCAGGAGTAAGTAATAATCTCTTTCGTCTTCTGAAAAAGTACTTAACTTAATCATTCATTTATCTTAATTGTGTGGGTTTTTTTAAATCTTTCCAGAAGAGAGTTTACTTACAAAAATATTTCTTTTACTTCTTACCTGTGATCATTACTTACGTTTAATGCAACAGCTAAACCCCCATGACTGATAATTTATGTTCAGTCAAGTTGCCTTTGCAGTCATAAGAAAGATTTCTACTGAGTCCACTGAGAAAAGGCATTGGGCCCCCAATTTACTGGCAGACACTCTGGCCAAAGTGCTGCACCCTCTGCAGGGGCTAGAAGTAGTGTGAAAGAGATGGGACACAAAGAAGAAGAGGAAGAACGAGCGAGTGAAGGAAGGAGGGATGGAGAGAAATTTCCAATGATATTTCCATGGAAGTCAACGGCAACACTCCCAGTGGCTCTGCATCAACACATCTTCAAGCACTTGAGCTGAAACCTGTCTTGGTGTGGGATCCAGTCTTGCAGGACCCCACCCAAATCTCCCACCCTGTTCTGGGTTAAACCTGATCTGACAACAGGTGAGATCCTAGTATTACCAGTCTACTTCCCTTGCCATTTCTATCTCCATGGTGAATGACTCACAAGTCCTCCCAGCAGTCTTTGCAAACAGGAGAAATAAATGCACAGTTGTTTTTTATAATGGAATCATTTAAAAATACAGGTACTTAAATTAAAAGCTGCAACTGTGCATAAAACTGCTACTTGTAAGAATTTTTATTCACTATCTAAGTCAATCTAACTAATGCAGAGTCATTAAAACATTTTCCTCTTTTACCTTGTGCAAAGAAGACTATTGAGTGGAATTGCAGTTTTAAATCAAACTAGAATTTTTCATGACTGTGAAATGAGAGAAAGGAAGAAGAGATGCAAGAAAAAAGGGAAGGAAAAACCAAACCACCCAGAATCATTGACCTTGTACTAAACTGCTCAAATCACATTCATTCAGAGTGGCTTCACAGAGGTGCCCCTGGGTGGTCTTGCTTCCAAAGACACAGCAAGATCTGTCTGATGCGTTTTACTGTATTAAGCTGGGAGAAATAAAATATATCTGGAGATGGGAATTTGCTTTGCTTGCAGCCATATCCACTGGGCTTTAGGAGCACTTGGGACCAGCACTTGGCAGTTTTCAGTCCTAAACTGTGAAGGCAAAGACCCACCACGAATGCCAGGGGGTTAACTTCATGACTAACCCCAGGCCAGTCTCGATAAAAGCCAACTCCCTTGGATGGTGGGCTATGTGAACTTGCATGTTGTGAGTCTTTTACAGGAGGGTTGGATTGCATATCTTGCACATAATTCATGAAGAAACAGAATCTAACTGATGTAGGCATGCAATTTCTGCTGCCTAAGGCCTATTGAAGTGCAAAACTGGAACATGGAAATCCCCGGGGGAATTTGCACACTAATCTGTGGTCCCCACTCATATCGTAAGTGCTGCTGTTTTCCTTCTCGCCAGAGACTTGCTTCTGAGATGAAAAACAGCGTTCTGAAAAGCAAGCGTCACTATCTCAGGTGTAGAGTTTTGCATACAGAAACCCCATATTTTGGGATCAGCTCTTCTACACACACACATGCAAAGTGTTTTGGCAGAAAAAAAAGAATGCTTAATATGTTATTCACTCATTACAAATGTGGACAGCTATGTCTCTAGTATACTTAATTCCAGATATGCAAAAGAGTTACTTTCAAAACAGCAGGTGGCAGGATGAACTGCAGCCCCGTTGCAGTAGAGTTATCACAGGTTTATGGGCACATCACCTCCCTTTTGCCCACGTACATTCAAGATCTCTAAGGACAAGAAAATTAACATTTTAAACCAAGAAATATCTATGTAAGCTTGTCCAGTGTGATGTTACCTTTCATAAGACTAATTTCCCAAGAACAGGAAGGGCAAGCATTGGTCAATTTGGAAAAGCCAGTGAGTTTTTACTTCCATTGCTGCCTGGGCTGAAAGTCAGTGCTCATTTATCGTGCTGTTAGTTTCATTATTCAACAGGCTGAGGAAAAAGCCCATCGTGATAGCAAATCAAAAGGTTCTGATTTACATTGTCAGAAATTTTCTGGTATATTTGCACTAAACATCTGTGGTGACTTTGATACAGTACCTTTTACATCTTGCAAGCCATTCAGATACCAAAAATCCTCAGTTAGCAGACCTGTAAAAAGAAGAGAAAGAGAAATTTCCACTCTCATATACACATCTGAGCAACTGAGCAGGTCAGGCTGAAAGCAATCAGCAAGGTGTGTGGGAACAGGTCTGTGCTTTCATAAGTCTTGCACAAAGAAAGGAAGTATTCTTGTTTCCCATATAAGTTCATTAAAATGAAAGCCATAAGCTGTTGGTCCCCACTAAACTAGACCTTTAGGTTATGTGTTTATATGAACAGGCTGCCCCTTTTTGCAATATCCTCTTTCTCACCTTCTCCTTTTTTTTCTTGTTTTATTATTTCTCCCATCTTTGCTCATCCCTTTAACCATCCCTGGCTACAAGTCGAGTTTCTTACTGCTGCCAGTCTTGAGGTACAGGGAGGCACTAGGGAGAGTGGAATGGTCGAGCTCTGTGCTTCCTGGGTGAGTGGTGGTCTGCAAGATACCCCAAAGTGTCACATGCTGCCAGACCCTCTCTCCTACCACAGTAACAATCTTCCCACACTGGCAAGTGAAACCAGACTGAGACTGAAAAACACCTAAAGAGGAGTCCTTCTGACATGGTTTCCAGCCTTGTGTTTGGCCAGATGGCCAAAATAATAATTAAAAAATGGGAAGTTACTGAAATATTGCCTGCAGAGGTTAGGGTACACTTAAATCCACTGCTTGGTTTCTTGATAGGATGAAGCAAATATACAGTTGGTGTCACGGCTCCAGCTCTGTAGGAAAAGGCGAGAAAGAGGAGATGCTGTGCCAGAGCCAGGCGGAGAGGCTTAATGTTAAACTCTCAGACCGTTCGGACTTTCAACATTGCACTGCCTCTTCATGGCGAGAACTTTCGTGTTTCAACCAGAAACCTTTTATGAGAAGAGCTAATTTCTTTTGTCTGAAATGCCCAGGAAGCCTTGCAGCCCAGCGTTTTCACAGGGTTTCCTCCAAGTTTTCACTTTGGTCTTAAGAAGATTTCACCTACAAGTGCTTTCCTTTTCTGATAGATCCAAACAAGGCTCCCACTTTCTATGAAGATTAATTTAGATTTTCTATTGCAGAGGCATCCATCCCCCAGCCACGTGATTCCCCTCCTTTTGAAAACTAGGTAAAGCCTGTAAAGAGGCAGCTGTGTTTCAAGCTCTTTGAACAGTGTCTCTTATAGAAGAGGAGAATAGATAAGCCGTCTTGCAAACACTGTTAGTAGAGACCAGTAATCAGTGCAGAAGAAGAAGTCTGCACTGGGAATGAATATATCAATTTACCTCAGACTGTGCACTTCAGAGATGGGTTTTGCCCTAGATCGGGTGCATTTTAAGCTTGGCCTGTAACTAAAATTAAACCACTTTGTTATGACAGGGGTTTGTTTCTAAATTACAGATTTTCCCCTTTGTCTGAAAAGACATGCTGATGATGCTCTAAACCTGCCTCTTTGGGGGCTTTGCATCATGAATACATACATTACGCACATGAGCACTCATTGCCTATATTTGTGTGTACACACAAATCTGTCTATCTATCTATTTATCTATCTATAAATGAAATGAAATGAAATTAAGTGAAATGAAATGAAATGAAATTAAATTAAATTTATAACTTCCCTTCTCCCTATGCACATAAGCTGTCTATAAAACAATCATTAAAAATCACACATTGCACAATACATTGATTTCTTATTTTGCATGTTTCCTATAAGCATAAAGGAAGGGATTCCTGGGAGCTATAAAGCATCATTATTTGCATAACACTAATGTTTGTCTGGTTAAAACCTTAATTCTGTTATGCATCAAGCTCAAAGCAGAAGATTGAAAACTGCTCTCTGCTAATCTAACACTGTGCAGACTGAGGTGAGATGAGCACTCTAAGAAAGTCTACTGAAAAAATTAAATTCCTGTGATTCTTGCAGAATTAGTATTTCAAACACTAACTGAAAAAAAGGTCAAGTTACCTATAAATGACTTTCAGAAATAAAGATTTCACATTATGGAGAAAGATGAGTGCATCCAGTTCTGGGAGTCACAGAATCACAGAATGTCAGGGGTTGGAAGGGACCTCTAGAGATCCTCTAGTCCAGCCCTCCTGCCGGAGCAGGATCACCTACAGTAGGTCACACAGGAATATGTCCAGGCAGACTTTAAATGTCTCCAGAGAAGGAGACTCCACAACCTCTCTGGGAAGCCTGTGATTTAGATTTTCTGTTTAGATTTAGAGTCTAGTCTTAGATTTGATTTAGATTTCTATTTAGATTTAGAGTGTATGATAAGACACTGAGATGGTGGGAAAACTTGCTCTTCTTGTTCTATAAAAGAAAGGAAAGCTGAAACATAGGATACAAACCTTCAAAGATAATAATGGAGATCTTGGTTATTTAAAAAAAAAATAAATTCAAAGTGACTAGCCTGAGACTACTCAGTGAAGCTACTTCAGTGGAGGACCTCTGAAACTTCAGTATGGAGGAAATTTTAAACTTCTTTGAATCAAGAGTACAGAATAGGAGGACAGGCTACGAAGACAGGCTGAGGGAGCTCAAATTGTTCAGCCTGAAAAAGAAAAGACTCCGCGGGTACCTTATAACTGCCTTTCAGTATCTGGAGGGAACCTACAGAAAGGCTGGAGAGGGACTTTTTACAAGAATGTCCAGCGATAGGACAGGGGGAAATGGATTTAAATAGATTTAGGTTGGATCTTAGGAAAAAATTCTTCAGTACAAGGGTGGTAAGACTCTGGAATAAATTGTCCAGAGAGGCTGGGGATGCCCCCTCCCTGGAGATGTTCAAGGCCAGGTTGGATGAGGCCTTGAGCTACCTGGTCCAGTTAAGAGTATCCTTGCCCATGGCAGGGAAGTTGGGTTAGATGATCTCTAAGATCCCTTCCAACCTAATCCATTCTATGATTCTATGAGTCTATTCAGTGGCCCAACTCTATCCTAGTGAAACGGAAAATGTTCATAAAGAAGATCTTCAGGCCAAGAGGATAAATAAAAAAAATTGCTTTATAAAATGAGAATATATGCAGACGGATACAAGGATAGAGAGTAAAGAACAGGAAAAAAAGGCTGAGAACTGTGTGCTAAGTAAGAAAGCGCAAATATAAAGTGAGAAATTCCAAGAGTAAAGCTGACGTAAACTCTTCTGGGAAAAATAGCAAGTAGCAAAAGATAGATCCAGAATACCTATTAAAAAAATCACACCCAGTGAGAATAAGTCAGGCTTTAAAGATCATTAATTTGAGATTCAGATGAACTTGAATATCTTGCCTCATCTTCTGAGAAATACGCTACTTGCTGATAATGAGATGCCACATGGGAATGTGTCTATATAAATGGAAATGGCATTGAAAACGAAATTGCAATTCCAGTGGAATAAATTTTATCAAATTGATCAATTAAGAAGTGGAACAACAAAACCAGGGTATTGTAATAGTGGCATATGCATTTTAGAAGAGGTGGCAGACCAAGGCACCTTAGAGTCCATTGGTCTAATCTCAATAACATATAAGAGAATAAATGTTGAAAAAAAAAGAATAAAAGGTAAATGCAAGCGGGTATAAAATATGTGGCAGAGGTTTATTGAAGTGATCATGTCAGGCATTTTAAACTCTTTCATAACTAATTTTCTAGGCAAGGAAATCTATCACATCTAATCTATCTGGCCTTTGTAACGTAACAAACATCCTGACACATGGGTAATCTTTAGTAAGTAGAAAAGACAGGGAAGAATTTGATTGTTGAAAGGAAGTAAAGAACTACCTGCCAGAGAGGCAAAACCAGATCATAGTGACAGCAAATATCAAGTCAGAGGGAAACTACTAGGATAATTCTTCAAAGATAGATGTAATATTAATGCAGATGTCTCACAGAACATATGAACTTTGCCATAAAGTTGTTATGCATTACCAATACACAGGAGGGGAAGAATATTCAAGACGAAATGGAGTAATAAAAACAGATTAGTAGTACAGAGCAGAACATCCTGCATTTTGGCAGCACTAAGTATTAAAGGTTCTTTTCATTGAATAATGGCAGATAAAGAGAAGTTACCATTGTTGAAAAATAAAGAAAACATTTTATTTTAATAAGAAGAGTTTTATAACAAAAATACACTCATGGCATGTTGGATGTGCAAAGCATCCTCTAAGGAATAGACAAGTTGCTGGAATATATTTGACATATTTAGTTTCACAATACTCCTGAGAGCTAAGGAAAATATTCGCAACTTCCATAGCAGGACCCGAGGGAGGTTCTACCACTGGAAACACCCAAGGCCTCTAAGTGTAGCTTGTGTGACATCGACTAGATAGATGCTTCAGATTTAAGAGCTATTAACAGCCATACAATTATCTGTCACTATCACTGTCACTCCAGGAGGCAACTGGGGTAAGACTGTTCTAAAGAAAAAGTGAATTTTCTTTAATTTTTTTTTCTTCACAAGTGTATGCTTTGGAAGAACATTATGCAACTACTGAAGAAGATATTTCCCCATCTGAACAGCAAAACTGAGAAGGTTTCCTATTTATATGAGAAGGAGCTGCAGTTGTGGGTTGAAGAAAGACCCAGTGCTCCGGAAGGCCCTCACCTCTGGTAAATCTCTGCTTGCAACTCAGTAACATTTCAGCAGATGAGGACACATCTTTGTGATTTAAAGGGCTTAGCAGATTTAAGATCCTTCTGGATCAGATTGGAACTGGAAGCATCTCATCCTCATGAGGAGGAACCTGATGAAATCTACAGAAATAAAAGTAGTTTATTATAAAAGATCCTCTCCCCTTCCATGTTATAGGAGAGAAGAAAGATCTCTGATCAAAGTGTTCTCTGTTTTTCAGTCATGTAGGTGATGTTTTGCTTTCCACCAAAATGCTTCAGTGATACAGTCTGATGTGGAATCCTTTGGGAGTTAAAAATACACCCTGTAAATGCTACTTCTAGACTCCAAATGAGTCTTTGCTCTTAGTACTTTCCATATGCCAGAGAAATCATTAATTGCAACAAAAGAGCAGACCTATGTACAAATCTGGCAATGGAATACAGGAAGGATCATCAAGGTGTCTCAGTTAAAATTAAATTAACATTGGTTTAAAGGGAAGTATTCAGATCACTGCTTTCACTTCTGAAAAATCTAAATTTTCCTCTCTGTGTTGGACCTGATTGCACTGTCTTGTTCTAGACTGAGAAAGAGTTTCATGGCAGACAGCCTAAATTTCTCACAGGCTCAGACTATGGAGCCCTACCAATTCGTAAATGGCGTTCCAGCTGAGCTAATTAGTGCATTGATAACCTGCCTTGATAGCAACAATTTGGATTCATGCCACAGTAATTACTCTTATGTATGTAATTCAGAGCGATTAAAAGATTACACATTTATTTTAAATATTTGAGAGTGCTCTTTGTAATGGTTATACTCAGCACAAGGATCATTTGTATTTATGTGCTGAAAATGGTGTCATAAGAGGGCCAGCATTTATTTAAACACTTCATTACAACAACAGCAGTCATGAAGCCTCTAAACTTATCTTTTTCTCTCTTTCTTACACCACAGAATAAAATAGAATGGGACAACTAGGAAGGTAAATAAGCTGACCTGACATAAAAGTTCTAGCAATATATGAGCTTGCATCAATGGCCCCAAAGAAAAAAATGTCACATCTTTTTTCCAGAAATGTCCCCCTGCCACATCCACATTAAGCCCTCAGCTTTCCATGTCTGATCTGGAAAGGTTCAAAACCACACAAAAAAGATGTAATTTACTGAAATACAACAAAATTGCAAGTGTGAATGATGCATAGATTTATTGCAAGACAGGAAAGACTGAGAACATTTGATATTTTTTTCAGTTCAACTGAAGAGAGAGGTGTTTTTGATAAACCTGACATTTACTCCTTCCACGTTGCATCCCTTAAGGCAGAGCTCCAAAATAGCTGAAAACATAGATTTTCTTTTAGAGATCATATAACTTAAAATACATGAAAAAGAAAGGTACTAACATCCACAATTATTTAAAAAGTGCTTTGGAAATACGCTGGTAAGAAATGTTGCTAGTGAAATAAAGTGGCAAAAATATCTGCAGATGATATCCCACTGATAGAAGTCTGTGGAGACAGTGGCCATTTTTATCCCACCAAAGATTTGTTCACTTCTTTAGCATCCACCACCACAAAGTGAGAGTCCTATCTTGGTTAACTGAAGTGAATACCAGCACATACCAGAATGGGTCCTGGACATTGTCTAGTTTGTTTTGAGAGTGTGATTTCCTAGCTCAAGTTGAAACATCCTTCCTTCTAACTTAGATGATCAGCTGTGTTTATATGGTCGAAACATTGAAACATAAAAATAATTGTGTTTTTTTGTTGCAAGTGTTAGTGTACAATTTAAAAATATCCATCAAGAAATTATTGAAGATGCTTTGAGTCATCTTCAAAATGCCTGGAAGGGCTTTTTAATTGTAGACTATATGCTTTTAACATCTTGCTCGTATGCTTATAGTTAAAGTCACATTTATCATCACAGTGGTGACTATCTACAGCTTCAAAATCTAAGGTCTTCACAAGTTATTTTTACATTTCATTTGCTCAACATGTTTTTTGTCAATTGTTGTTGCTAAAGGGTATCAAAGAATGAAACTAAACAGATTTTCTGATTACCACCCATTCCTACCAGAATTGGCTTTATGTGTTAAATCCTTTGGCTTTGATGTTATTTTGTATGCCCTCTGGAATTGCTAGAGGAGCATAATGTAATTAGGTAGAAGATCGTTTCATTTAGTCTGAAAATTTCATCACTCCAGAAGAGGAAACACTGGTCAAACAACGTATTTTAATACTAGAATCATGAAAGCATCAACCATAGCATTACTGTTACTTGAGCATGCCAACTAGACTCACTGGAAAGAGCAACTCTAAGAAAAAGATTTAAAAAACTGCTTTTTTTTAATTTTAAATCACTGTACACAGTGGTACACTAAGATCTTAAACAGAAAATGCTTAGCATGGTAAAATTAAAAGACATAGTAAATTTATATCCATAAAAACTATATTTACTAGTTGAAATCCATTTTACTAATAAAAACTTAAAGTTACTAATAAATTGTGATTCTTAAAATATTGGTATTTTAAAAGTGCAGTTATGCAAATTATGCATACTTTGAAGCAGCAACTGGAATAGAACAGTAGTCTACTACCACAGAGAACACAATATGAGAGGAGTCAGAAGTATAGAACTTTTTACTCAGCAGACATTTTATCACAATTTCGAAGGAAGCAAGGTTAACTCTGTAAGTAACATCACTTGAATCTATCCTGTGATCCTGCCATTTATAAATAATAATTTTCTCAGGGTTGCACTAATTGCATCACATTACAGCATTTTTTCCCCTTCACTCTTT
>NW_009707313.1:0-94855 GCF_000703405.1 Apaloderma vittatum | reverse complement strand
CAGTTATGATTCTTCAACGAGCTTCATAGAATCATAGAATGACCTAGGCTGGAAGGGACCTTAGAGATCATTTTTTAATCCAGCCTCCCTGCCGCCAGGGACACCACCTCTCGTCATTGTAGTGATCCTTGATACTCCAGACACAATCCCCTCAAAGTTCCTCCACAGGGCTCTGCATTGACTACCTGCAATACACATCTCACAAGAGGTAAACCTATGTGTTAATGCTAATCCAGAGGCATGTGGTAGAAATTGGGAACAGTTTTGCAAGATAACTAACCTCCAGCCACCACAAACCATAGATACACATGAAATCTGATTAATTAACAGTAAGCTATGTATTAGAAGAGATAAGGACCACTCAACTCAAAACAAGCATATTTGACAAAGAACAAAATTATTTGGGTTGCAAAACGCGTTTACTCTATCACCCCATTACTACCGCTTGCATGTTAAGGGTTTTCTTCCCCATGACCCTTTCTGGCTTTCTCTTTTTTCTAATTGAACTTAAGCTAAGGACCCTTTCTTCTGTGTTTTGTGCTACTGCTGGTAGAATCATAGAACAGTTTGGGTTGGAAGGGATCTTCAAAGGTCATCTAGCCCATCCACCCTGCAATCAACAGGGACATCTTCAACTAGATTAGGTTGCTCAGAGCTCTGTCCAACCTGACTTTGAATGTGTCCAGGGATGGGGCATCTACAGCCTCTCTGGGCAAATTGTTCCAGTGTTTACAGACACCAGGAGTTTCACTGAGACACAGAAGATGATAAGTTGTCCTACAGATCAGAAATGAGAGGTGCTTGCATTAGAATATTAAACTAAAAGAAAAGAAATAGTGTTTACATGCAGAGGTGGTCAAATGGATAATTATTTTCTTAGGAAAGGGTTCACATGTTTTTTATAGTAAGAAATCATGCCCCTGCAGATCTCTTAGAACTACCTGAGATAACAAATGTGGAACAGGGAAATACAGAATTGTTGCTACAGAATGCCTGGATTTTCAAAAGGTTTTCAACAGGACCTTTCTCTAAGAATTCTTAGGGAAAATGAAAATGCCACAGGACAGGAGGGGAAGTTGTGATATTTTTACATTACTGATGAAAAGTGAGGAAGACAGAGAAAAAAGGAATTGTCCTTTTTTTTTTTTTTGCAGAGGGGGAAGATCAAGTGTGGATTTCCTCTGATTTTTGTGATAGGGCCTGTGCTCCTCAGAAATCAGCTGAAGGAGGTGATGAAGAGTCAGATGATAAAACTGACATCAAGGCTAAATTATTCAGGATATTAACAGAACAGGTCCAGAAGGACCTCACCATATTGAGTAACTGGACACCAAAATGGCAGATTAAATTTGATGCAGAGGAATGTAAAGTAATACTCTTGGGAAAAAATCTGTGCAAGTTTTGCATATAAAATGATAGTTTTCAGACTATCTATTACTATTCAAGGAAAAGATTTCTGATCTCTGACAGGCAGTCAGCTCAGTGCTTAGCGGTAGTCAAAAAGCAAGTAGTACAGGAAAGGAATATCATGACAGAATACCATGTCTACATCAGCCCACAACACACCCACATCTTGATCACAGGGGTAATGTTGATTTCTAACCTCTATTTCTAGGCCTTGGATAAGGTCAGGATGACACGGGAGAGTCTCTGCATGAGGAGTGACCATGATCTAGTTTTGATGAGTGAAGAGTGGAGAGTAGGAGAGACAAAAAAGTTAACTTTATACAAACCATATATAAATTTCTGGGTGATGTGGAAATAGTGAATACGCGACATTATTTATTACTGCTGCAATACAAGAAAAAAGGGTAAAACCAGCCATAATTATAATCACAACAAAGGATATATTTCATCACAGGACCTGCAGACAAGCTGAGAAGCATGCTGCCATGCAGGAGCTCACAAACTAATATGGTTTCAGAGATCTATTAGAGAAATTAGTGGAAGGGAAGATCATCAAGTATAGCGCTGGTGCTACCTTTGACTCAGAAAGTCTCAGAGCTGTAGACTTCCTCAGGCTGTGAGCGCACCTGGCCCAGGTATTCATCGCTCTCGGATCAGCCTGCTGAGTTGCGCTTCCTGGGCACCTGCTAGAGGCCATTAACAGAGGTGGGAGACTGGGCTAGGCAGATCTCCAGGATACAAAGACAGCTGGTGAAATCTGTAAAAGAAGATTCTGATTTCCAGGACAGAATGGGATTGTTTTTCTCTTCAGCTCAGGCTTCATCTGTAGGAATGTTTTCCCAGTTGCTTACAAATTTACTACCTAAATGGACAGAATTGATATTGTACCTTTGATGTGTACCCTTTACACTGTGTAGCTTCAAATAACAGGAATTTCATCTATTATACTGAAAATCAGAATGACACCCTGGTTAAAGTTAAAAACTAAAGTTTAAGTCATATTTGGCAGGAAGAAAAAAAGCTATTAAATTGTCATGGAAATGTAACTCAGTAAATAATGTCACATTATTTCAAAGTGACATGCAGAATACGTGTAGATGTGTGTATAGGCACTATGCATGTATAAAGTTAACAAATTTTCATGTGTGAATGACAAGAAAATAATTTAAACCAAAACAACTAAGAATGCATTAATACTTGCCTCTATCTTCATTATGATTTGGGAGTTATCATTAGATAAGGGATTCATAGCACCTGAAAATACATGAATTGCCATTCCTGTATTTTGAAGCTTCATTTTTTTTAAAAATATCCATTGATCTGGCACTGATTGCTCTTAAAAAAGGTACAGGGTGCCATGATGGTTTCTATAGCTCTTCAAACCATTTTTCTAGAGGAATTATTGTTTAAAGATGATCCAGGAGAAGAAAGCTTCTCTGTCTCGATACGGATGTGTCTGAATGCAAATCAAAAGGTTTCTCATAGACACTTACTGCAGAAGCAGAGACACTCCCTGGGTTCAGCTGAGAGCGGCTACTTCAGGCTGTGTCCCCAGCTCCCCCGTCCTTTTCCGTGAGAGCGTTGAAGATGAGGTATTACATTTGATGAAATCCAGGACTGCAGATCAATACACCACGGAATCAAAATATGCTCTGGAAAATGTAGTTCCTGCATCTTTAATAATCTCCATTTCCTTTTATCCTAACCCTCACACTCCCAAGAGCTTAATAGCTCTTAGTCAGCTTGGTGGTTCCAGTGCCCTTCTTCCTCCCGCTGGCAGACACATGCCTTCCGGCTCGAAATGCCGATGCACCTCAGACAATCTAATTTATAATCCTAAATCTTTTGGAAAGAGCTGTAGAGGCCAGGACATACAGGGCTTTCCAAATTAATTCTGAAAGTAAAACAGTATATGCAATAGGCTGGGTAACTTTAGATCTCAGAGATTTAGTTACATGAAAGTGAGAATATAGAAATGCTTTCGCTTGTAGCAGAATACTGTTGAACACATTTGGAAAGGATCAAGTCAAGACTATCTAAATCATTCAATAAAATCTTCTACATAAAACATCTAATAAATTGTAATGGCAGAGACTTGTGCAGAGAGACTGAAATTCCAGCTATGCACTGAAAATAAAAGTTTGGTCACATAGTTACTCTCTTTTCTTTTCTTTGCTAACTTTACTAGCCATTGGGCTGCAAGTGTCCAGTTTCACTGGAACACCACCGAAAATGTTTGGCACCAGTCTCAAAGGAGAAATGATTTGATATGCTGTGATTTGCTTTATGATTTTGGGGATACTTTATTAATCCCTGAAGTTTCAAATCTCTTAAGACCATGATTAAATAAAAAAAAACCTCCCTTGGTGCAAAGGCAACTCCTATCATTACGTAAAATGATCGTAAAACTCCTGTGACAAAGAAATAAGGGTTTCATAGTAAATTACAGACTTAAAGAATGGTAGTATCTCACAGGAAAATAAAACTTACTATTTCAGTTAAGCACTCTGTAACTAAAATTGGAATGCTGCTAATACAATAACATTTTTGTAAACACATCAATAAGAATGATAGCCCACATTAATAAGAATGATAACCTTTTGTTCCATATCCTGTTCCTCAAGGTCAGTATCTACAAGGTGCACTTCAAAAAAAAAAAACAAAGCACAGAATACATACAAGGAATCTGGAAGCATCTGTTTCAATTACTCTTTGTTTTAGCCAGTAGGTACATTGATTAAATTGCATTTATCTGCATTTTTGCTGCTGAACTGCATTAAAGACATAAAAAACAAGACTAGGAAGCTATTCGACATATGTAATAGTATGTATTATGTATTGTTTAAACCAAGCTCTCTTAGAGACACGTTATAAGATACTTGTTATTAGTCTCTAGCTGTCATGATCTGGGAATTAAGTTCAGTTTGGGTGGGTTTTAGAAATTGGATATGTTTTCTCTTAGTAATTTTTGTAAAATGTAGCATTGCCCAACATGTTCTCCTTATTTTAAATGTGACTTGTTATGTCCCTATAATTTTAACTATCATTTTAAACTAGTTTCAATGAGCACTGCAGAAATTAGCATGCCGAAACTCAGAGAAATCTTTGATATATCAGCATAGCCTAAGCAGGAGCAAATGTTTCCTCTAAAACAGTTCCCTATTCATTACCTTCCAGACTATTTTTCTCTACACTTTTTAATTTTAATGTAGATGATGACCTTGTGCTCCATTTGTACCTGTTGGGATTCTTTTTTTTTTTTTTTTTTCCTAATTAATGACTAATGAACTCAGCAAGGCAACAAGACTGCACGGCCCACGTGAAAGATGGCACAGAAGTTCAGTTCCCATGTTAGGAGCAAGCTCGCTCTGCCTGGACGTGGAGTCCCTGGCTACAGCTGCAGGGCCAACCACTTCTTTTTTCTGAGGATTCCCTCCCTCAAGGCCAGGCCAGTGACTTATCTCAAAATTAGGGGTCAGACTGTAGCTGTACAGTTGGAGAAACTATCCAGTGTAAAAGGACTATACACCAGGTCTCCAGCTTACCATTTACCCCAGCTCTTCCAAATAAGATGAGAGTGGTATGAAGGCATGACTGCAGTTTGGTGAAGCTTCAAGTAAAACCAGCTGCCCAATATGGAGGGGAATGTAAAACTCACCTTTTAAAAAATTGAAAACAAAACAGGTGGTGTGACTATGCAGCATGAAAATCCAAAGAGCTCAAAGCTACAGACCTGCTCTTTTTTAGGTTCTTCTTGCAGTCAGACTGTGACTTCCATGAGCCAATATTTGACATAGTTTTCAGCTCACTAATGTCTGTTTCTCTTTCGATCGGGGCTCGATTCCAAGTGCTCTGATATTACTGAAAATACTTATATCAGCTGTAATGGGGATTTGATTGGAACCAGAAGTAGTAGATAACAAGCAGGGATTTGGTGAGCCCTTTAATGTAGTGGGAGTACCTGAGCAGAGAGGAACAAAATAAGAGAAAAGCGATAATGAATTACGACAGAGTCAGAATACCAATCTAATAACATCTGTTTAAAGAAGACAGTGATAGACAAAGTCTTGCCTTGAGTTTTTAAAAATGTGTGTGACATAGAGAATTAAATGAAAAACATCCACATCACAGGTAACAAAAGTTGAGTCATAATTACCTGCAGAGAACTGCACATGCAAATCCCACATATTTCCAATACACATCTGATACGCCTGTTTCTTGAAATATTCTTTACGACTGTAATTGCAAAGTATGTCCTAAGCTCACTCCCACCCTCTTGGCCTAGAAATGGCAGCATAATTTACTAACAGCACGGGACAGGAAGGGTGCAACCTAAAAAGTACCAGTAATTTAAAACTCTCCTCCACTGAAAGTGAACAGACAGAAAATAGTAACATCCCAGATCCCAGGGACCAAGAAGCGCTGCAGTGAGTCATAGACAGGGCTGTCGTCCAAGGAAGTCAGCTTTCTCCTTCCATCGCTGGTGGCAATGCAGCAGGGAACAACTGACCGTCAAGAAGGAAAAGGTGCTAATGGTACAAAGTCTGGTTGGGAGCCTGACATTCCTGGATGAGCAATAGTAAGGCAAAGGAAGGAGAAAGAAGGTGTAATGGAGGAGATGAATGTAAAAAGGATTAGTGATGTCCAGTGTGCGGGGTAGCACGCCTTTTCAAGAAGCCAAGGCATACCAGACACGAGTCACAAAAAGGAAAGAGGAAGAAGAAAAATGTGTTTAACTTGAAGACCACAATTTGTGGAGACTCTTGCAATAAACCCCGCCTGACTATTCTCTCTCCTAGGACAAGACTTCAGGTTCTGGCACCTCATTCTCATGATAAATATTCCAGCAAGAGCAGCAAGAGAAACAACCTGAGTATGGTTTAATAGCAACTTGTAGACAATAAAATCGGAAATGGTGCATACACGAGATATTTTTATTATGACCTTAGTTTTTACAACTTTGCTGTCTTCCTTGGATGTCTTATTACTAGTCAAAACCTATTCCTGTTTTTTATTATTATTATTACAACATCAACAACAACAATAAATTATTTTTCTGAGCACATTTCAGAAGTACCTTCTAGTTTTCCTATATTTGGCACAACACGGCAAGTTGCTTACAAGGAACTTCATGACTCCCAGCCAACTTTTGAAATATATAATCAGTTGCAAATGTTTTGGGGTGGCTGACTGATGAATGCAGTAACTTTACCATTCATCCCATTTTTTACCATTAGAAAATCTTAGATATTTTCAGAACAGCAGCACTTTCGCTTTTTTAAGATTAAAAAAAATCAAAAAACTTCTGAAAACAATCAAAACAACTGTTTAACACATTGAATGGTCTGCTTCTTGTAATAATAAATGCGGTAGTGGCATCACAGAGAAGAACCTTCATAAGAACTAATGTTTTAGCAAAATTTTTACTGTAATAAAACACAGTGTCAAAATATAGTTACCTGTCATTCTTTACAAAAGACGCTTTTTTTCCTGTAATCTCATTTCATCTTCTTCCCCTCATAATGGTACATGTCATCATTTCAGGAAAAAACAGTGACTTGCAGAACAGTTCAAGCGCTGTCCTGGGCCAGAAAATTTTTAATTCAATCACCATCTTCTTAGTTCCAAACTTGTTTATCACTTAGAGTTGCTAGGTTTTTTTTCTTCCATTCAGCATGTCACCTGTGATTTACATGAATAATAAAAACAGTTAGAGGTGCATTGGTGAGGACTTGCGCATTTTGGAAGGTATATAAAGCTTTGCATGTCAGAACATAAGCAAAGTTCTAAGTAATAAAGAACTGTTATTACATCAACAGCTTGAGCTAGAATATTTTGCAACACCTTTATGCTGTTGGCCCTGACCACTCTAAGAATGTGTATGGACAAGGAAGACTAACTGATCTGCTCTGACATTGAAATTCCACAAGTGATTATTCAGATGGTTACAATTTATTTAGGGGTGGGGGTGTAGGGGTGTGTGTGGGTGGGTGTGTGTGGGGGGTGTAGGTGTGTGTGAGTGTGTGTGCGGGTGTGTGTTCAAGAATTTCTTTCTTAGCTTGCCAGTGAGGAGTGAAAACCAAAATGACTCTGAAAAACAAATACATATTGTTGCATCAATGACTTTGGTGAGTGTGTTTTGAGACTGCTTCCACGCTGGGGAGAGAAACCACTGGCGAAATACCTGCAAGAATCATTTATTGGGGACCTACCTCTCTCTATCTCACCTTACTTTGAGGACTAGAAATCAGAGATTTTTCCTCCTGCATTCATATTTCAGCACCAAATACATCTTTTTCATTTTGCAGCATTCAAAATACAACTCTATCACTTCAGAATCTGAACATGTTCACAATGCATTAAACTTTCAGAATTATAAAACATGGGAGTAATAAAGCAAACCAAAACCATCCTTCAGGCAAGTAATTTTGATTCTGTGTTCCCTCATATCCCCAGATAATGTCATTTTAACTATGTGAGGGATCTAAAGCCCAACTATTTAAGCTTTTTTTCACTTGTATCCCAATGGGCTTTGAAACTGGCATTGGCAGAACACGGCTTTGGTTCACTACACGGCACATGAGCGCACCAGCAGCCTAAAGACCACGTCCCACTTTCGGCGTTGATGCTGACTCGCTGCAAAAAAAGGGAGGGAAATCACTGTGCTTCACTATTTCTGTGTATCTTTCCCACCTTTTGTCTTATATCTAGATTGCAGACTCTTTAAGATAAAGGCTGTCTCTTTGAGAAACTACAGATACAGGTTAGAAACAGGGACCCATTTGGGTTTTCGCGTACTACCACATAAGATTACTCTTATCACACTCTCTTTCCTTGTAAACATGCTGAAACCCCACGCTTGCAACCAGTAAATCTTACAGTGACTTTTGTAACTAAATCTCTGAAAGGTGTAGAAGGAAGTGGTTTGTGCTTTTAATTTTTAAAAATAGATTTAATTTAATTTTTAAATCTAGATACATGCTTATCATCTCAGGATTATTGCTACTAATTAATAAAAAAAAGGAAAAAATATTTTTTTACTGGAGGAAAAAAACTTCAGAGGCTTCAAGTTCTTCATTGCCCACCACAAACTGAAAAAGCTGCACTTGCTAAGTGCTGTTCTACAGACTTCAAATTCTGAATTCAAAGTGTTGGAAGTCTATAGCGAACTCTTCACAAAAACCCATGACCGCAAGAAACACTAAAATATTTGTTGAGTAAATTAGAAAAAGCAAGTGTTAAATAACTGCAAATTGCTAATAGGCATTCAGGAACTAGGAAAGCTAATAAACTGAATACATTTTTTATCAAGTTTTATTTGGTTATTTCTAACAAAGAAGTAAGAACTCAGTACTCCTGTTAAGTACAGCACTGCTATGTCCTGTGGCGTTAAAAATCTTTTACTACCTACACTCCATTGCAAATATTTAGGAATAAAAAACGGATTCTAGTAATTTAGATGGCTAAATAAATGCAATTTAGGTGCAGTGGCACTGGGGGAAGAGTTGTTGGAAAGCTCATCCCAGGGAGCGCCCTGCAAGAAAATGGCAATTTTGCACATCATCCTAGCCTATACCAAGGCTCTGTGTGCATTATAAAGGCAGTAGAGAAAATATTTACTGCTGCGTTTTGAGGATATATTATAATAATGGTCTCTCTGCCCACAGACAGAAATATATGTGGATGGAGTTAGCAATAAAGGCTACAATAATAAGACAAAGATAAGTACAATTTTTTGGGTGAGTATCACTGCCCAAGGATGTCACCAGCACCCTAGAGAGTATCTGTTGGTCTGTGTGGTCTCATCTCTGCTTCTTCAGATACTCTTCCTCCTGCTGCATGATTTTAGAGATATTCCCTTTCCCTCTTCTTCCAGCTTTGTCTCCCTTGGGCACATCCAGGGACTCTTCCTCCAGATGTATCTCAAGAGCCTCCTCATTCCCACCACTGTGTGCAGTGCTCAGTAGCTGCTTCTGGAGCCCTCTCTTTACTCCTTCGTGTACAGCTCAGATCTCCATGGGAGAGCAGTTAAAATGACCATCCATTACTGCAAAATGCCTGGACACCATCTGAGTAACCAAACTTCCCATCTGCTCTCTCATATGGTGAAGATGCTTTGTAGTGGAGATGGTAGAAATTTCTCCAACTGACAAAAACAAAAGCCAAGTCCTAAACACTTTTATTAAAACCAGAAACATGTTCAGGTCCTGATATTTCACCAAGACACAAAACATATTTCCACAGGAAATTAATTTTTTTTCAAAGTTTCCAGCACGCCCCCCCCACCTTAAATCAGCCTTAAACTTCTTTAGCAGCCACATGAACTCTCCGATAACCTCATTGCACCGTCACTGTGGAAAAAGCAGATGGAAAAAATTCTGACCAACACAAAGAGGAAAGGATGCCTCTCTGACAGGGGCATCTACCAGTAATTGTCTGCTTAATCCACTTCTGTGCCTCTGGAAACCTCGCCCCTCCTCACCACAGAGCTAAACAGAGACTCTACAGTCATCCTGCTTTGCTTGGAGCTGCAGCACAGAGTGGGTAAAGATAGCCAAGACACTGAGCATCTCTAAACGATAGTTATCAAGCCCTTGTAATTTTCTCAAGTCCAAATAAATTTTTACCACCACTTCTCAGTGGCTGCAACAGGATCTTTGCTGAAGCTTTTATGAGCATGGAGAGGTTGGGTTTGCAAAGGAACTAGCAGTCAGGAGTGTTATGCGTACCAGTGGTTCTCCACCTCTTTTTACAGCCTAAAACTCACTTGAAAGAGTTGGAAACTCTCTGAACCTCACTGAGCTCAGCTTTTTTCCATTCTCTGCCATCTCCCTTGGTTTCCATTGCCCTGTTTTGCCTTCCACATCTTCTGCAAAAGCAGGGATAACTGCTGGAATGACACACAGGACCAACATAGATTTGGGCTCCACCTCTCACCTACAGTTTATCCTGTCTTACTTGTTTGAAACTACAGTAATTTTTTAAAAAAGCTTTTTTTATTTTTTTTTAGTGGCTTAGATCATTATAAGTAATGTTTGTAACTTCAATTTGGAAAGTTAGGTTCAGGCTTTGATCTTCTTTAAGCATGTAACTTAGACAAAGTTGTTCTATTGAACTGAAAGAGACTTGCATTCCTCAAGTCAAGCATATGCACAAGCATTTTAAGAATTATGGCTTCAACATAAGTCAATCCTAAACCTTACATGAATTTTGGATATTAAAAAGAAAAATGTTTTAAAGCCCAGGTCTCTAAGGAAAGAAATAAATACTTATATATGTCTGCTATATTAGGAAAACTACTGTACTTGAATAAGACAGTCATGAATGTTTTTTAGATTTAAGAAAATAATTTTGAAATAAAATATATCCATACACACATGATTAATGTGGCTTCTCTGTTCTCTTCTGCTCAAATTATTTATATTCCTAGTGAGAGGGGAAAAATTCTTTCCAGCTAAAGAAGAAGCCTCTTTTGTGAATAGAAATGAGGGTGGTTTTTTTTTTCACAGAAGATTGGAAAAAGAGTCTTTCAGTTTGATTTTCTGACATCAAAATAACATGGTGTAATTCTGAATATGACCTTCTCCTCTCTTTGCTTTCTACCATGCCAAATTTTCATAAGAGACTTCAGCAACACTTACAGACTCCAATGAGACATTTGGTAAAGTACAAACAATAAGTAGGTAGTCGTGGCCCACAGAGTGTACAAGGAGAAGAGAGGGATGGAGATAACACAGACGGAAACAATCAAGTAGTACAATTCAAATAGCAAGCAGCAGTCATCCCACACCCATTTCCTTGCCATCATAACAAAATTATTTCCCAGCATACACATTTATCATAAAGACTCCTACAGATAGTTGTGTTCCACAAGATTGCAAAGATTCAAGTCAAGAAAACTCTAAGAGACCAGATGCTTAATGAGCCAAGAAAGAAAACTGGATAGAAGTGTAATCCATGTGTCAAGTAGCCACATTGCAAAGCAGACGTTAGCCAGGGAAGAAATTTTAGAATAAAAGGTTTCTGTAGCATCAGGTTACTAAAAAGTGGAGAGCTCTTGAGACAACCCAGCAATCTGGGCAAGCTCCAGGAAGTGAGGAAGGCTTCCTCCTGTAGGACTCCCTCCCTCACCAGCTCAATATATTGCCCACTTCTTCTGATTATGGAAGATTTCTCACTTAAAGCAATGCCTTAAGCCATTGGTGATGTCCTCCTTCTCTTCTTGGGACAGACTGTAATACCTGAAGTTGCTGTGAGTCTCTTGTATTTGAATATAAAATTTTCAAAAGGGTCCTGGAGAGCATTTTGGGGCTTGCAGTAATTTTTTTTTTTTGCTTTCCAGACAAAATACCTATTTCATGCTTGTTCATAGGTGTAGGAGATTGGTTTCTGTGATCCTAGGAGTCCAGTCCAGGTTCCTCTCCACTAGCCAGTCTTCAAAGCTGTTACTAACAGATCAGAGACTACTGATTGCTGCAATAACATCTTTCTTCACTTTCCTACGGGATGGAGGTCAAATAAGACAGACAAGACTTTGCAAAACTAGATAGGTATAGAACGTACATGGGTGTAGGAGCCTTCAACCGATGTGAACAACCCAAAGAAGAGAAAACAAGGTCAAACTGGAAATGGTATAGAGACAGAAAAGGAGAAAGATAAAGGAGTAAGGATTCAAAGGAGAAGAGCAAAGATAGGTGGAACAGAAAATAGTATTTTTTTTGCCTATAGATACAGCTCCTGCTGTGCAACTTCTGACAGCACACAGATCAGACTATGTTTTGAAATGCCTTCTAAATGTCTTCTAATGTCTTCTAAAAAGTGGCCTTTTTCCACTACCCATTCCATGTTGAAGATCATTGGTGACAAATAAAATACCAATACTTTGTTGGACATAAGGACATTGTGTCCATTTGTAAAAGCAGTATGGTGAAGCTCTCCAGTAAAAATAAACTATTAAAGAAAACTTTGCCTAAATGCTGCTCAATGGAGACAAAGGTAAGTTTGGATTACAAGTTGCCCTCACTTACCTCCTGCCCAAAAATACACCAAAGGTGAGATGACCTCTGTTCCCAGCTGTCTCCTAGCAGCTGAGGAGACAGAGCTCTGTGGTGCCTCCCTCTGTGGGCAATGCTCTGAGACAGCTCTTGGTTTCCCGGAGGCTGCCTTGCAGTGGCTGAAACAATATGAACGAAGCCAAAAGAGAGAGAAGAGAGGTGCTTTGATGTTTAGGAATTGAACATATAGTACATATTTTCAGGAAGGAAGGTCAACTACTCATGGTCTTGAGGTCACCTACTAGTACTTTTTCTCCCACCTCCACCCACAGAGCCTGAGGTGTAAAAGCGTTTTCAAATCTGTCCTGATTTGAGCCCTCAACAAAATTGTAATGGATTCTTCATTAATCTTTTAAAAATCACTCTCGAGGTAGATATCCAGCTGCCTTTTTTTGCCAAACTATCTTAGGAGAAGCCTTATAAAGCCCAGTTTGTTCTTAAATCATAGAAAAGAGAGCAAGTTATTTGCTTTGATATTGTAGAAGTCAGTACTAATCTCGCTCAAGGTAATAGCAAACTCAATTTCAATTTAACCTCACTGGGACACTTGGCCACGATTCTTTAGTACAGGTACACAAGTGAGTCAATCATAAGTTATGCTGAACAGCGAATCAAATTGTATCATTTTCCATTGGTGAGTAATAGACGGGAAATGTGAAATGTCATTACAGGGCTGATTAACCATCTGGTAAAAGCTCCTGTACGAACAGTGCAGACGAACTACATTGGAATATTAAGGAAACATCAACTGAAGCTATTTAGCCCCTCCAGAGACCTATAGTTCATGCATGGTGGGCAGGTAATAATGTCCAATTATTCTGGAAGCAACTAAACAAGTCAATGTAAAATTATCTTATTTGCTCTGGATCCAACGTTAAGTATTTTTTAAAATATTCATCATTCATTCCAGGTAACAAAACAAAACAAGTAATCAATCTCTGAGGAACTGCTCATAAATCAAAAAGCCATACTGAGAAGCTGGCAATTTTTCATTATTCCAGAAGTAATATTTTAAAGCTGACAAGCTGATGGGGTGGTCTAGGTCTGTGATGTTATCACGTCTGTGATGAACAACCAAGCTTTGCACAATTCCAGTAGTAATTGTTAGAGTTACTCTAAAAAGTTATTACAGAACTTGTGGGGAAATATCTTTTTTTTTTTTAAAATCTGAACTGAATTTATTTAGCAGACAAGTTATTAAAGCCAAGTCTTGGCCAAATTAAAGGCATCTTCTTATTACCATAGGGAGAAAAAGATTTGGTTTTGCAGTCCATTGTGGCAATTAGCCACAACCTTTCACAAAAGACTCATCTCCTGAGCATAAGTGTACATTCAGTCTCTATTGATTTCAGAGCAAGTTGATGTGAAAAGGTTAAAAGTACTTCAGTGAATGGCAAATCATACAGTAAATTCCTTTGAGCAATCTGCCCATTGGTGGGGTGGTTGGAACAAGATGATATTTGAGGTCCCTTCTAACTCAAACCAGTCTGTGATTCTATGATATTGAGGTTAACCTGCTTGCAAGTTGTACACATTGATCGGTCATGTGATGGTGGTGATAGTACACAAAAAAAATAAAGTTATCCATCATTTTACATCTCTGTTTGCTGAGGATGTAGTTCTAGACTCTATCAATGGCACCTAACTCCCTCCTGAAGCAGGTGAAATCAGGGTCAGTAGAGCTTCTGGTGAGTCACGTTGGATGCTTGTTTTATCTCTTAAGCCATTCCTAACTGCTGCCATAACTTAAGATACAAGTGAGAAAATCCTGAAAGTCCTTTTAACAAATGGCCCAATTCTGTACAGTCTGGAGGTGACTGGTCACACACACATGAGGCAGATTTGAAAGAAAGCAAGCAAGGCAAAAGCACAGAGCCTAGAAGCCTGGTTTAGCACAGTCATATTCGGAGTCTCTCATATTCAAGCATATGAGTCTTTTGGCAGACATGCAACTTAATGTCTTTTTTTTTAAAAAAAAATTATTTATTTTTAAACTCAGCACAAATACCAGCTACATATACAGATAGTTTGGGAATGGCTTCTGGTTTAGATAGTTCAGTTTAGGAGACAACTTCATCCAGGCTTGTACTGCAGTTTAGTTTGCTCTTTAGTGGCTCATGCACAGCAGAGAGAGGAACTGCAGAAAGGAGGCTTTGAACATGGAGCCGGAGCACACAGAGCATCACGCACATGCAGGAGCATCCCACAAGACAAGCCAGTTCCCAGCAGGCATGTAGTATCTCCACAGAACACATATTAACCAGGTATTATTAAGGATATAGTAATAATGTGTTTAGGAAACAGCTTTTGCACTTTCTTGGCAAATGGCTTGACTATAGCTAAGTATGGGATGGGGAGAACACAAAAATTTTGGGTGGTATGAAGTGAAGGACTGAATGTCTGAACTACTTGCTGTTTTACCCAGCTTGCTTAGTTCATAAAAGTAGGGAATATCACATGTATAAGAGCTCATGAAGACCTCTAGTCACATGGGCAGAAAGACTCAACTGACTGATTTGTCTGAAAGCTTCGGTACCTGGTGTCATGCTTAGATTTGATTCTTAACTGGCTCAGATATTTGCTAACAAAAACTGGAGACAGGCCAAATCACTTTACTTCTCTTTTTTTTTTTTTTGCATTCAGATGCACACAAAACAGCACTAAAGTGCTTCTTTTGCCTTTGGTCTTTTTGTTCTGCCCCAGTTCTTTTCACTTCATCAAGTTTACAATAAGATACAAGTGCCTACTTCCCTTATTTTTTTCAACTTCCTTCCACTGCTTCTCTCCCTCAGTGTCTTTTCTCATCCATTAAAATGAAAAAGGATTTATATGTTTTTACGTATGATCTCTTTATTTTAAAAATTTGGTGATATGAGAACACAAATAGTAATGAAATTGCTGTATATTCAGATGTGCCCACTCGCACAACACAGTCTATATTTTTCAATGTTTATCTTCTCCATCCAAGTCTTTAAGCTTTGTTTACGTACTCAAATTCTGTTGTGCTTCTCAGGCACCAGTGGCAAAGCAGAAGGGGGTAGTATATTATCAATAGTCTAAAGAGACAACTTGCAAACTTACACGCTCAAACTTCAGATGTGGTTCCTTCAATCTTCAGCGAACTGTAAGAACAAACACCAGAGCACAAGTCTAAGTATTTTAAAGACAGTTTTTAAATCACAAAATACTCACAAAGGCATACAGTTCTATTGCCAGAAGTGTCATGCTGCTGAAGCTGAGGACTTCAGAAATATTTGCCAAGTGATTTTTGTTAAACACTCATACTGCAAATCTAAGGCTACATCTACATTAGCAAGCATGAGGCCTGATAAGAGTGGATTTATAGAGTGAAAAAATGTTGTTGAGTATCTGACATGCAGATGATACATGCTTCAAGGGATCTTACTCCAGGTTAGTTTTCATTTGGGACTGTGGATTGAATATGTAGAAATAATTGGAGAGAATTAAGGGCAACACTGGAACACATTGTCTGATTTCATTTAGTCCAGAAGAAAACCAGTTTATGTACTCAGAGACCGCTCTGTGCTGTGAGTCGACATGGGGTAAGTGCCAGTGATCAGGAGATACTAATGTAGCTGCACCCCAATTAAGTGTCAGTCTGATCTATCTGGTTCAAATTCATATTTCCTAGGACAATCATTAGCAAACTTAATTGGAATAATTGTATTTATGGTGCTAGAGAAATCTCTGATAACAGAACTTGTCTCTGAATTGCCAAAACTTTCCTGTCCCATTCTATGGGCACTTTGATCAAAAATAAACTGGAAATTCCAGTGTGTCCTTGCAAAATTTCTGTATATATCAAACATAATGACTGAGGACTAGGGAGAGAATTTGAGCCAAGTCATGGCTCATAACTTAATTTTGAGCCTGTTCCAGTAACACCACCCTGCCTCACGCCAGTTTGATTTAGAGATAGGCTTTGTGCCCAGCATCTAATTTTGTATATAATTACAGATTTAATGTTTGTAATATGGTCTTTGTAAAAGAAAGAACCCTCTGAGGAACCTTCAAACTACTCCAGCAGTCTGAATAGCTGCTCAGGTTGAGACTCAAATGCCTAAAAAAAAAAAAGACATAAAATGTGAAGATAATAGATTAATACAGCTCAAGCATGCTCATGCTCCTTATCTGCTGCAGTGCTGGCCCTTGGTCAGTGCAGGAAGCCGTCCTCTAGACAGGCGTGTGCACAATGTTTAGATGAGGAAGTGGTGGACTGAGATTAGGATCACAATAAAACGGGCTTGATTTCAGCATGTAATGTGAGAATTATTGGCTATACCTCAGAGATGTGTTTTCGTTTTGTGACTCCTCCTCTATTGGCATACAGATTGCTGAAAAGCAGGAATTAGTCCCTGCTAGTCATCAAGACTGATTCTGCAGCTACTTTTCCTCCCTTGCTTCCCTCATCCTCAGCAATCTTTATCCAGGTTGCATATTGAGGCTTGTCCTGAACAACTATTGAATATGTCTAACAAGTTTCTGTACAAGATGCACAGAAAAAAAGACAAGTAATTATCAATTTTAGACACAGTGATGCAATCATTACAGCATTACACCTTCACATGTGCCTATATCCCTTTGTGGAAGTTTGATCTGACGAAAAAGCTGGCACTACATTTCAAAATTATTCAACAGCCCTTGGGAATAACCCAAACACAAACTGATTTTTTGCCTCAGAAATTACTCACAGAGGAGAATTCTGCATAATCCTGATCACAAACTGTAACCAGATTGGAATCCGTCCATGTACAGCTCTAACTCCTCCCTGAGAAAAAAAAAGCTATGGAGAACAAAAGTGGGAAGGTAAAATCTGAAGAAATATCAAACAACGTTTACCTCTCAGAGCAGTAAACACTTCAAATGTACAAGATTGGGCACAAGGGCTCATGTTGGGCAAATTAAGCGAGATGCTCCATGCCAGTAGCCTTCTGAATGAAAAGCCAGCTCCTTGTGCTGCTCTCCTCATTCCTGATCATTCTCCTGCCAACTACATGATCTCACAGATGTGGTGCAGCTACCGTCCGTGCTCCCCAGGAGCTGCCTGGCAGGAGCCTCTGCAGGACTGCGTGTTGCTGAAGCCCAACAGCTGCCTTGCCCCGCTCCCTTCTGATGCTTCTTCCAGCCCCCAAACGACAAGGAACTGCTTTACACAAACCACGAGCAAGAAGAAAACTGTGCTATGGAGGCAGTGCCCCTTTTGCTGCAAAGGTGAAGGCAGAAGAAGAGTCTGCAGAATTAGAACAACTTTGGCACTTTGCAGCTGGAAAAGGACCTCTACCACTCACTCCATCAAAATGTTAGTTGAAAGCATTTTGCTTTCACAAGATTCAGCGTTCTTTCTCTCCATCTCCGTTACCAATAAACAAACAAACAAACATCGTGGATTAATGTAGGTAAGATTTTCTTCTTCCTACTTTCAAACCTAGAAAAGCCCAAGCTTTTTAATTTCAGAAGTTTATTCAAAGCATCTGTGCAGCTCAAGGATTTGACTGCTGTCACCCGTGTGACAACGCAGCATGGCCAAGGACAGCTGTGGTCACAGGCCACTAATGGCATGTTATAAAAATCCATTTTTGCAACGAAATATATCTGGTAAGAGACTGTTCAGAGCTTTTACATATATGTGGAATACAAGGGCTTAAGCAATGCCTCAAAGGAGCTCTATAAAAGATTAAGTACTTCTTGGTCTGGAAGATGAGCAAGTCTGAAACAAATCACAGGTTTGAAAGACAGAGAAAGATCACACATTAGCTGATATCATAGAAAAATGGTTTCACTCATGCAGCTGTCAGAATGACATTTTTTTCCTTTTGTTTTCCATCTCAAGACCCTTTTCTTTTACCTAACTAGAAGTATCTATGTATTATTAACTGGATCAAATGTATGTCAGAGGTGATATTAAGAACTTATTTGCAAGTAACACTTGGAGCTAGTAGAAAAACCCAGCTAGCTTTGAAAAAAAAGATTATTTGGAAAAAGTCAATCAACAGACATCTGTGAAGATTATTTGGTTGTTTCAAAGCAAGAGTGGCATCTGAGAGTGAATGCAGCTATTTCCATTCCCCATTAATTGAAGATTCAAATATATGTGCTACAAACCTCACTGACCTTGCCCACTTTATAATTGGATACAGCATTAAAAAAACAGAACACAACCCCCTTGCATTTTTGTGTACACATGTGCGAGATCAGTGTTCTTCACCTGGGATTCATATAAACAAAGATCTTTCAAATCTTCTTGAAATACCTGAAGTGATAGTTCACAAGAGCAGATTGAAACAGAGCACTACACAAGTTTTGTCAAACATGTCCCTTCTAAGACAGTGCAATATGGTAGTTCCAAGAAGTATTTCAGGGAGAGCATAAGCGGAGGTTAACCATGATGCATCAGTTGTCCATTTTAAAGCAAATGACTTCAAATTACAGGGTGGAAAATTCCGAGGGAAATAAAACCTCTTAGTTCCTTACAAGTACTTAGATCCTGGATGGACATCTGAGAACATGAGTAAAGAGTTTATGGATAAGATCTGTTCCATTTCTCACTTATCCCTTGCTGGTGGTACTCAGCATGTCACATGTCTGTCCCATAGACAGTAACTTCAGAGGTTTTTAAGAGTGGTTGTTTCCATGTGCATGTGCCCTCTCCCCTCGCAAATTCCACAGGCGCAGACAGCACAGAGGCATAGGCAGCACTCCACTGGAGATCCCCCGCTAAGGTACAGGTCTACTAGGTGAGGAGGAATAGCTGTCTCCCAGCCACTGTCCTCAGTCAACATATCCCACTGCAACCCACTTGGTTTCAGCTGGTTTCCACTTTTCTAGGCTGTCATTAAGATTCAAAGCAAATAAACTGAATGTACAATGATAGAGTACTGCTCCCATGCAATATTTAAGTTCCTCCAGAAGAACACTTCTTCTAGCAAGTCCTCTAGTAAAATACGCAGGCCAAAGAGTTTCAAATAAGTTTCTTCAGCCTCAGAATCTACATAAATACATGCTACAGCCATTAGAAGAGCCTCTGCCCCTAGAGCACCTTTCCTGAGCGGCCCTATCACTGGCTCACCCGGCACTCCACAGGGCTGTGAAATTCCTCTATTCTCCATTTTAACCTCCATTCTCGGCAATAGCTGGAATTGGTTTTCAGAAGTAGAAAATTTCATTTTGGCAGCAACCCAAGGGCAATTCATGAGAAGTCAACTGAGCTTGGGTCTCAATGTTATCAGCACTTACCAGGGTTTAGGGAGTTGAGTAGACAATTTGCTTTGGGTCACAAAAGCATTAGTCCTTTCACGCAGTGAAAAATATTGCTATGATTTCTCCTGTTTGACTTTGTCAGTTCTTGACTTTACTAACAATTATGATTCATTGTTATAATTATTCATAACTATTCCAATATATGCTGTTTCACAGGCACGGTAAGTCAACATCTGTAGCCTATATAGCTTGTAAGATTCTGCTGCATGAAAATCTCCCCAAAGGGAAATCGTGACACAGCAACACTAGGAACAAGAAAGAATATTACATTGTATTGTATTGCATTGTGTTGTATTGCATTGTATTAATTCACCAGCAGTATGACTGTGCACTGCTGTGGCTAGAAACACAAGTGTACAAAGGGTTTCAGAGTTCAGAAAAACCCAGTCTTAAGATGGGCAGAAGAAGATTTCTATGTTTCATGGAAGGATCAAATTTTAATGAGATATTTTAAGCAATTATTCCTTCCTGATGTTCTGTATGTTTCAGAGTACAGTAAACTGTATGTTTCTAGAAACAGTTGGTCATAGACTTCTGCTGTTGGCTGAAACATAAAGCTTTTCAATTAAAATTTAGAGACATAAAAAAAGAAAGAAAAAAGTTAGATCATCTGGTCCATCCTCTGCTAACTCAAAACGATTGCCCAAGTTCGGTTAGTGGTCTGCCCACTGCACTGAGTCAGGCAGTGGGACCTAGTGCACAACCTTGGGGAGACTCCTGTACAGTTCAGTAACACTAGTCAACTAAGAAATTTTTCCTGATTTTGTTTTATGTAACGATGAGATCAACAGGGTGGTTATCTGGCTTACTCTAGTAAGAGTTGTTGCTGGGTTCCCTGCTGCATTTCAGTTTTAATTTACATCCTCTAATCTGCTTTTCATTCAACAGCACTGTGCTTCCCTTAAAAAAAGAAAAAATCTCATGCCCTGCACATCCATCACAGAATAAATAAAAGAGATAAATGCTCAAATACCTGACCTACTTGTTCAGGCCTTGCGAAGGCTCTGCCAAACTTAGAGTTCAGATGTATATCAAACATCTGAAGGAGGCATTCTCTCTTGCCTCATCACCTACAATGGTTTGTTCCAGATTTTTTTTGTTAAATAACAAACCTCAGGAATATTAATATTCTTTGCAAGAGATGGTCCCTTGAAATGGTATAACAAGTAGGTTTTTATAGATCTGACAAGACTTCATGATATAGTGGCAGAAGGATTTTTTTATTTTTAAAAAATAAATCAAGAATGAAATGTCTGTGATTGAGATAGGCCCAAAACATGGGATCAGGAAAGCTCCAACAGCTGTGAGCACGGACGGAGAGGTCGAGTGACTCTGAACCCACATCTGGATTCAATGTTGGGCTGGTTCATCTCTTTGGAACGATTTGCACCAAACGTATCAGGCCAAAACATCCATGAACTTTCCAGGGGGGCAAGGACAGGGAGCTTAACAGCTAGTGCAAAGATCTGCCTTTTGCAGACTCAACACCTCCTAAAGGATCTTTATTGGTGACAGCATTCACAAAAGTGAGTGAAAATTTATAGCCTCGTCTTGAAGAAGAATTCAACAAGAGCTTCAACGATGGTGTGGTCTGGCAGTAAACAAACAAGTTTCTAATTAAGACACTGATGTCCTCGACATCTCTAAGGAAAGCTAATACTCCAACCTCATTTTCCTTAGGAAGGGGTGTGCACCTACGAAGCTCGACCAGCCAAAGCCATCACTGAGTCTTCGCCGCATCCATCTGCCTGCCCCGACTGCTGATTTCCAGAAGGCTCCGACACAAGGACGGCCCAAATTTCTTTCCTCGAGAACTGGAGGAGCTTCGCGGGGGCAGAGCTCTGCTCTGGTGCCTCGTCCAGCCGCCTCGCGGGGCTGGGGCTCGCAGCCCCGGGGTAGTGGGGGCCACCGTGCGGGCAGGGGCGGCGGGTTCCGCGGCCAGAGCGGGGGTACTTGAACCAACAGAGCACACTGACATCTAGTGGGTATTTGGGAAAGTACCCGGTTGTCTTCTGCTCTTACAACAACTGAAAAAACAAACACCCCAAAATCAAACAATCGAAAAAAACCTCAAAAAGTGTTTTACAGGTCGCTCATCTTCAACCCTCTTGCAAATGTCTGCGCTGAGACACTTGGCTCTACTGTGCCCATGTAGCGATGCATTGCTGTCTGATAAGAAAGCACGCATCCCCAAACTCACGTGGTTTTGAGGCCAGATGAAATGCTCATCACATTTCCCTCCTTGCCAGTTTGCCTTTCAAGACCCAACAAGCAGAAATCGCAAGGTATTCCACACAGGATGGAAAAGTGTAATTTTTTTAAATTTTTTTTTTGAGGAGATAAAGCATTTTTGCAAGATGGGAAGTGTCAACCGTGTCTACAAGGAATCATGGCTCCTGGGAGCCTTCCAATACTTTTTGGGTTGGGAGCTGTTAGGTTCACCAAAACCTAATTCTATGATAGCACAGACCATTTTGTCCTCTCCCATTGAAAGTACATATTTAAGAATTAGGGGTTCAAAGAAAAGAAAACGTTTATTCCTCAAGGACATCCATCTCTCTACCCATGGTGTTTCATAAGTGCCAATGTGGGATTGATCTTCATCACAGTTTTCTGCAGAAGTAGCTCCCAAAGGGAGGAAGATTGCCCTATACCGCCAAATCACATCTAGCTCTCAGACTACCAAGACAAATGAAGGGTCTGGAGAAGAATGTTTACACTTGCCCAAGGTGTACTGTTTCTGAAACAGTTCTGGCATTAGCAGAAAGATTGATCCTCTTCCTTGTCCAGGTCTCTTTTGGCCTTGATTCCTACCTACTTTCCAGGCGCGATCATCAAGTCTTCTTTTGGAGTCTGAGAGGGAAAAAACAACTCCAAAGGCTATAGCCAACCCAACATACCTTCCTGCAAAGGGAAGTAGCTCTCTGTAGAGGAATGTAGCAAGAGAAAGAGACAAAGAAAAACAGAGGCAAAATACTTTACATTACGTACTCCAAATGTGGCTTTCTTCCTTAGTTTAACTACCTCCCTTGCATTCAGGTTATAAAACACAGGAGCTGGATTTGAGAGGGAGTGGGGTGGAAAAACAAATTACCTGTCCTGATCTGACACTGAAGGCTGAACTGCCCGTACTGTATACTGCTGTAGTTAAAAAAAGGGGGTTAATGATGTATGTTAGACTGAAGGGAACCCATATTAGCCAGTCATGCCCAGCTGCACTGCTGTGTCCATCTCAGTGACCACCACTCCAAAACTCACAGGCTACTTGTTTCTAGGAGACTGTAAATAGTCAGCTGAACTCAATGCTCAGTGCTCCCCTTCCAGCATCCTCCACTAAACAGTTAGGCACGCTCTGTTTTCTGACACCTCTCCTCCCATGACAAATTTAGACAGCTCGGGTCGTGTACTACCAGCTGGGTACTGACATAAGACTCCTCTAAGCAAAGGATCTGCCTGCAGCATTTGTAGGTGGGAAGATGTGTTTCTAATTCCTGCTTTCAAGGTGTCCTTGAGCACTGCCCTCTGGTAGTTATAGGGTTTATCCTCCGCAGCATCTCCTGGTGAACTGTGTCAGAAGATAGGAGAGACTCCTGTAGGAAACCAGCCGACACTGGCAGTGGGTCAGCTCTTCAGCACACAGTCAGACAGCACTTCTGGGTGAGCGTGTTTCTCGTTGCTGGTGGCTTCCCGGCGGCGGATGTACCATTTCCCTTCGCAACGCAGGGCGCCTCAGCTCTAATCAAGTGTGTGATGGTATTACCCTTTAGCGGTCGTAGCCCACCAGGGATTATCGCCACGAGCTTCTGTGCTGGTGCTTCTGAAACGTGCAGAGGCCAGTTGCTGGGATGTCAGAGAGCTGTAGAGAGAGCGTAAGTCCCTGCGGCGGAAAATAGGTGCTTCTTGTCTTTCCTATTAAATGCGCGGATGAAAGAGAATGAATAACAAAGCCCGCTTGTTGTGTTTTCCTAAGCGAGGTGTATAAAGCTGGTTGTTTGTAGAATGAAATATGTAAGCTTAACCTATGTAACTGTTGGGACTTTTTTTAATCAGACAGGGTTAAAAAAAATTCCAGTTCCTCCACTAATTGATTTTTTAAGACTAGTACGGTTATTTAGTGTTGTTCCGAATTAAGATTCCTCTCCTCCTAAGTAATTAATAAGTGGGAACAAAGTTTTTAGAAGACATGAGAATTCTGTGAGGAGAGCAATGTATAATGATTTTAGGATGTTTTATTTTCACCTGAGGGAAAACAGAGTCTAGTCTAGCCTGCTGTGAACACAAAGGGCTGTTTTAACTGCTTGGCGTTGTTCCTGTTGTTTGTAACTAAATAGCACTAGCAGATGAAATTTTTTCATACCTTACTGATTTTTTCTAAACAGCTTCCCTTCCATGACTGCCGAAGTCCACATCAGAAGTTTATACCGAGTGTGAGATCCAGTAGTGAAAGATTCAGACTGTTTAAAGAAAAAGAAAAAACTCACACCCTCCTCTACATCAGAATGAAAATGAGGTCAAAGATGCACATAATATTTACATTAATTTTGTAAAAACGTCGGGTTTTGGAGAGCATTTTCTTGTTCACTTCACATGCTATGTTGCCAAAAGTTCATGGAGCCTTCCTAGCTTTTGGACGTGTGCAGACAACTCTGACTAGCAGAAACTGTTTGAAAGGAGCCAGAAAACCGGTTCACACATTCTGAATACATATTGAACACACCTTTGCCAAGCACTAACCTGAACGAGCCAGCCTGCAATAAAGTCTGAGAAATTATTAATTCACAGAGTACAGAAGCAGGTGCTATGAGTCTGCTACTCCTGCAGTTTTGATCTGTGCTTCTCTTGTGATGGTTTTTCCTACTCTCAGTTAACTGTTAACGTAGAGCTCACCTTTCCAATATGCAGTGATGAAGTGAGCTGAAATTAGCAAGGGGGCTCAAGAACTGAGGAAATTAAATTCACACTCTTGAGTCACAAAAAACCTGCCTACCTTTCTACAAGTATTACAGGAGCCAGTAAAGGGGAATAGGGACATACCTTATTAAGATCCACTGGCCTACATTTTTGCCTGAGGGAAGTGCTGGTGCAGTAACCTGAACCCCACCCCATTATCTTCCTAGCTCTCTGCCAGTGCAGTCTATTCAATATGACATCTTGCTGGTGCAGATTGCTCAGCTCACTGCTTGCATTCATGCAGCAACACACCTCAGGGCGGTGGCAGCACAGTGAGACGTGCACAAGCCCTTCTCCATTAGGAGAAGTTTCCATTTTTCCTGCCCAGATGAAATTCTACTCGCAGGTGTGGGTTGTTTATTTGTGAGAGAGGGCTAAGAGAGAAGTAATGTATACTATATAAAAGGTCAGGCAAAAAGTCTCATATAAGAAGTAAGTAGAATGGGGGAGGATTTAGATACAGGGTGAAAATTTTAAAACTGGCTTTAATATTGCTATTATGCTTCTATGAGAGGGACAGAATATGTTAAGAATTTTATATTAGAGGTAAACACAATACAAAAGTAAACTACTGAGAGATCATCATGTCTCTCCTCTCTGCTGTGGCTATATTTTTGTCAAGTAATGACTGAATGTCCCTCACAAGAGGTCTAGATGATTGAGTAGTGAGGTGGATTGTGAACTGATTGAAGGAAAGAAGTCAGAGAGTTGTGGTCAATGGGACAGAGTCTAGTTGGAAGCCTCTATCCAGTGGGATCCATCAGGGATCTGTACTGAGACCACTACTGTTCAATATATTCTTCAATGACCTGGATGAGGGATTAGAGAGCATTGTCAGGAAATTTGTAGATGTGACTAAACTGTGAGGAGAGGCTGACACACCAGAAGGCTATGCTGGCATTCAGTGAGACCTGGATGGGCTAGAGAGTTGGGCGGGGAGAAATCTTATGCAATACGAGAAGCACAAGGGTAGAGTCTTGCACCTGGGAAAGAACAACCCCAGTTGAACAAACCCAGTATAGGTTAGGGACTGACCTGCTGGAGAGCAGAGTAGGGGAAAGAGACCTGCCGGCCCTGGTGGACAGCAGGATGATCATGAGCCAGCAATGTGCCCTTGTGGCCAAGAAGGCCAATGGCATCCTGGGGTGTGTTAGAAGGGGAGTAGCTAGTAGGTCGAGAGAGGTTCTCCTCCCCTCTACTCTGCCCTGGTGAGGCCACATCTGGAATATTGTGTCCAGTTCTGAGTCCCTCAGTTCAAGAGAGACAGGGAACTGCTTGAGAGAGTCCAGCGCAGAGCCACAGAGATGATGAAGGGAGTGGAACATCTCCCTTGTGAGGAAAGGCTGAAGGAGCTGGGTCTCTTTAGCTTGGAGAAGAGGAGGCTGAGGCGTGACCTCATTAATGTTTATAAATACGTCAGGAGGATGGAGCCAGACTCTTTTCAGGGATGTCCAATGACAGGACAAGGGCCAACGGGATTAAGCTGGAGCACAGGAAGTTCCATGGAAACATTAGGAAAAACTTTTTCACTGTTAGGGTGACAGAGCTCTGGAACAGGCTGCCCAGGGAGGCTGTGGAGACTTCTTCTTTTGAGACATTCAAAACCCGACTGGACGCGTTCCTGTGCAATCTACTGTAGGTGATCCTGCTCTGGCAGGGGGGCTGGACTAGATGATCTTCTGAGGTCCCTTCCAACCCCTGACATTCTGTGAAGTCCTCTATACTTAAATAAAATCAGTACCCAACAGCATCTCAGTTCCTGAGTCATATACATTATTATATGACTGAAATAGTAAATGTCTTCAGTAAGGCTGCATTTTCCTATTACAGTCATTTCTCTTAGATCATTGTTCATTATAAACCTGACCTGGATGTTAATTGCCCATGGAGTAACACTTGGTAATTGGGACTGTGTGAAATACACACTGAAGTTTTGTTCCCCTGAGGGTTATGTCATCACTTTGATTATGCACCACTTCCTCGACAATAATTTTGAATTTATCAGACAACCTGAGCCAGACTTGAAAGAGCAGAATTTTTTGAGATATTAGATTCCTAGGAATTTTATGAAAATAAGCACCTAGGTAGAGTAAATTGTCCCCATGAATGCTTCAAAGGTAAGAAAGTTAGCAGCAGAACTGCATTTATTAAACACCACAAAGACACCATAGGAATCTTTTCATCCCACTTCTTGCTAAAATACAAGTACTTGTGGTTCACCCTGTTACAGGTCAGATGTCTTCTGTCATGTGAGGTCCGAGGCCATCCTGGGAGACAGGGGATCATGAAAGGTGCAGAAATCCAGCTTCACACGAGTCCACCAAGGGCTATACAGGACATTCAAAGGGAGATGGGTGCTGAACGTATGTGCCAATTCATATGCCAGTCACTCAAAAAAAGGGTCAACTTCCTCAGAAACAAAAGTGCCGAGAGTTTACTACTTACTACACCTGCCTCCAAATTGCCTCAGACTTAGCTTGCTTAATTTCCCCGAAAGTAATGAGCTTTTGGGTAGAGCAGAAAATAATATTTTCTGTTTCAGATTCTTCTGGAAAGAACAAAAATCAAATATTATCCAATATAAAAGGACCCGAGAACCAAAATTTTGCTCACATGAGCTTTCACTCCAGCTACAAAGCACCTTGGCTATGCTCACTTAAGGCAGCCACAGCTGGAAGACTGCGAAACTTCACAACTCTTGCTTTAATCGGAGCCCTTACAAGAGAAGTAAGTAAATGGTACAGTTTTTTACATGTGTTACACTCTTCCTCTGCTAACTCTCCCTCCTCCAAATACAAAAAGTCTAAGTCACAACCTACTTCTCCTCAACTTCTTCTTTGTTTAAATTCCCAATGAGACAGAGCTGGGGACTCTCTTCTCCAGCTTAGCAACTCAAACAGGTCAGGTATTTCTCTTTTCCTGCTAGTCTTGACCCTAAACCTTTGACATGTATAGGGTCTGTAACAAAGTTAACAAATTTCTGATGCCTCCTATGCTGCATCTAATCTTCCTGCCATATTTAGCTATTGAAATTCTTGGTGTGAGCTAAAAACATCTTGTGCAAAACTTGATATTTTCCATTTTGTACAAAATTTTCAGGACTATGCTAAATTTTGGAGAAGCAGAACATTTTTTCTTCAGTGTACTTACTCATACACACATAAAATCAATGTATGTGATGTGTGGTTAATGTTATTCGCAAAGATAATGCTAATGCACTTATTTGACTGTTGCTACATATGTGGATAAAGGGTACAAGAAAAAAAGACTTGAACCAGTTACATCCTGCACAGAAGAGTTTAACTCTTTTCATTGTGAGTCTCAGAAGAAATGGGGTGAAAATAAAACCAAAGCCACTATTTCTATTCATCTCTCAAAATGTAACACATCATAAGCATGAGTGAGAACTATTATTTCCGATCCCTGCTTCTGCATGCAGTAGGTGCTACCATAAATCCCTGCATCTGATTGATGAGGTAAAGACAGCTTTTCAACCTTCATTCCATATTTCTTGACTTTTAGAGCTTTAAAAACTATGTCAATATTGCCTTTGCTGTATAACATTTTTGTAATTCTGCTTGGGTCTATTCTAAGTTTGCATAAAGATAAAAGAGACGGTAATTAATTTGTGGGAAAGAAAAGGCAGATCCTTAAATCCTTCCCTGTTGGAAAGCAAACTGAAGTGTGTGCTTAGTAGCGGTAGTAGTTCAGGGGTTTCTCCTATTCCTCCTTTTCCCAAGAGGAAGAAGATGATTTCTAAAAGCCCTTATTATATAGGAGGAGCCACTTAGAGTGTTCGAGGACATGAATTCAATCCCAGGCTGTGAGTTTTAGCATTCTTGTAGAAATTTCCTTATTAGCACTACGTACTAGCAGCATTGCTAGAATAAGTTGTTTATAAAGAACTGGCTCAAAGCCTCCATTTGCAATATTCGACAACCAACAAAGTGTTGCTATTAGTCACACAAAACCCAGAACGATGTTAAATATTCTTCCACTGGAACATAATCCTTTCACTATCCATCAAACCAGATGGAGAGACAGGCCTTACAGGAAATTGCCCAGTGCTCTTTCCTATACTCATTTTTGAGCACCATACAACTGCTAGTCATTGAGAAGTGGGGCTTTCTGAAATTGTTCTGAACAAGCAAATTAGGTGCTGAAGGCAATAGTACCTTTGCCATTGGCTTCAGGATGAACAGACTGTATGAAAAAGCTGCTACTGGAATCTCACTAGACACAAACAACTTCTATCACTTACTACTGGTGTGTGCCCAGCAGGCTCCAATTGGTGCCACGGTCCTAAGACACATGCAGTGATGTGCTGTGCCTATTGCAGCCTTAAGATCTGCACTTTTGTACTGTTGGCAGTGAGGCATTTCTGATAGCTGTAATAATATTTTCTGGCCATTGCATTCAAAGTGATGTTCATTATGAATCAACAGGATTTCCAACTTTTTTCATCAGGTGAGATTCTGCCTGTCTTTGCAGTGAGTAGCCTTTTTTATGGGAGAATTCACCATGTGCTGCCAATTCACTTAGTTTTGTAAGTTCTTTGGCTTAGTGTAACAGCTCTGCACTGCCTTTAAAGAAGAAGCTCTGCAGCTGTCAATTTTATAACGGAGTAGTCCTTTGGGGGAGCTTTTTCCAAAAAGCAAGAAGTCATGTCTTCTGCCTCATTCTCCTGATTTTGGGGGGAGTTTTGCACAGACTTAACTTGATATTTGGGCTGAATTTCTTGCTACAGAATCTATTTGTAATAATTTCTAGTCACAAAAATAAGTTTATAGCTTATATGAAATGAGTTATAGAAAAAGGATATTCAGGTTCTGTGCCATTGGCTGCTCTCCGCATCTCCCTCCCACTACCATTTCTTCCTCTCCAGAAACTAAACTCGTCACAGAGTAACTGCAAAAAAGATACCACGAATTTCCACCAGCTGGGAACTGAATGTGGGTCAACTGCTTGTAAGGCAGCTATACCTATGATACCTGATACTCAAAACAAATTAATTGCTTAGATACAGGTTCTTGAAAAGTTTTTTGAACAAGATGTTAAGAAAGGTATAGCGTAAAATCAGAAGACAACAGTTATACAGCAGGACGAATACTCTGGGTTTGATCTTTCCTACCACACCAGCCTTGTCTAAGAGAGATTAGCACTTGCTATTTCTTCCCTGACATTTTGCGAGATGGTAAACCCCTATTTTTCCAGTTCATACAAGTGTGTAATTAAAACAACTTTCTGATGGTGACCCTGGAAATGTACCCTGTTGATTTTGAAGTCTGTCTTTTGCATTTCTCTCTGCTCCTTTTGAGCCATGGCAATGGTGATACTTTTGGCTCTGCTGTTGTTCAAGATCTTTCAAATTCAGCATGTTATATGAGGAAAAGACCTTGAGAGAGAGGCATAAGAAGATATATGACTCATGAGGAAGAACTACAGAAAGGAGCCATTGGAGAGAGAGAACATCTTTGCAGGCCAAATGTGTTTCATACATCATGAACTCTTGCCCTCTACCCCCTGTATTTCTGCATATCTCCCTTCCCTGCCTCTCTGCTTCAGGAGCTCCATCCTCTTCCCTTGTGGCAAAGGCTCTGTATGTGCTATCATATTCCCGTTTCAGTCTCATACAGTAGTTTTCATTATTCCTCATCCCAGCATCATTTTCTTCCTATCTGAGTAATACAGTCCTCACCTACAAGGAGCTTTGTTTTCTTTTCATCACTTCTTTTCTATACAAGGAGTTGTGTGCCTCAAAGTGCCATCCACAGCTCATTCAGTTAAATCTCCAGAGAGCTGGTAAAAAAAAAGCAAGCTTGAATTTAGGAAAAACAACAATAGAATATGCTCTGTTTTTATGGAGTTTTTATGAAGTATTTGCTACTCGAATATACAGTGAGATGCACACTGCAAATATTTTTGCTGAATCCTGTGGTACAGACTGTTATGGAAAGGATGTGTCTTCTACAGTGAAGTGTTTTGGAAAAGGTTATCCCCTATCTTCTGAGATACTTTCACACACAAAGGGCTTTTTATTGTTTTTTGTTTTTTTTCTCAGCATGAATCAGAGAAACCATTGAACCATCTACAATCGGGCTGTGAGTCAGCTCCAGGCAGAATCTAACCAACAATCTGTCATCTTGCCTGAGCTTTAGGAGGATGAGGGAAGTTTCGATTACTTTATCTCTTCTCAGGGAAAGTGCCTATCGCCTGCTTTCTAATGCCAAGTACATTGCGGGGAGATGGGATACTAAGTTCTTGCTTTTGATTAAACCACATTCCTTTCTGAAGCTGGGCTCAGCTATTGAGAATATCTCTTTCCTTCACATGAGATCTGTGCATTTTAGACTCCCAGACTCCTTGCATGTATAAAATTGTCAAAAATATCCAAGAGATGTAGGAGCACAAGCCACTGCAATGTAAAAAGCTGGAGGCTCCTAAATCTCTTTTGGTGCTTTGGAAAATGCTTACTGCTGTGCCTACTGACCGTAGTGTGAGGAAGAAGGAAGAAAGATGGACTGTGAGCCATGCCTGGGTCGTATCAAGATTTTATGGCTGAAAGACAAGATTGTCGAAGTCAGTTGTTTAACTGGACCAGGAGTCAGGAGGGAGTACAGAGCGCTGGTGTGAAGTGCTTTCTTTGGCATGTCCAACTCAGGAGACAAGTTTCATGAACAGTTAGGGGTTCTGAGTGCCTTTTTGTGGTTAACTCCAGCTTGAGAATGTATTGCTTGCAATAGTCTGACTTGAAGGTGATGAAAGCAGAGTTTGCTGGGCCAAGCTCCACATACAAATGTGAGGGGCACAATTTCCTGGCTAGTTTCAGATGAAATTAGGTGTTCCTGTTGTTATTTTGGTTTCCTGAAACAGAAACAGGAACGGGAACCTTAGGTCCACATCCATCTTAGCTGCAGGAGGGCTGGTTCTTCTAACAGAGATGAAATAACAGCTCTTGCAGATCTGCTGTTTTCTCCCTTTTTATCAGATTCAATTGCTTTCTCCCAGTTATTCTCTCAAAAAAGAGTTCCTTTCAACTTTTTTCAGACTGCAGACAGCTAGGAGAAGTATTGCCAGGGCATGGGAAAGGGGGGGGGGACTAAGGCTGCTGGAATAGCGGCCCATAACCCCTGGGGTCTTGTTCTTCTCATTCATGGTTTGACACAGCCAACAAAGAGGAGGGTGATGAGACACTGAAAAATTGAACATCTAAAGTTCTGAGAGAAAATCAAGAGGCATAGAAACCACTTTGCACAAGTCTATTTATTGTGAGACCTCTGAGATGGGTTATGTGGTCAGCCCCTGGTGTCAGATTGCCCCTTTCTGGAAAAGACACCTGTTTCTCTGGGCTGAGTTTCTCCCATAAGCTGGTTTTCTTCTAATGCCAGCATAGATCTCTTGCTTGCTGCTGAGGTCCTGTCAGCTCCTATAGGCTGCATGTCACAGATCCTTGATAAAGGAGCACATTTCAGCAGCTTTTCAAATAGCTGATTGCAGATTGTTGGTCCTTTTTTCTCTGAAATGAGCCTTACACGGTTTTTGACAGTTACACGGTTTTTGACAGTTACGGAAACAGTCATCACTCAGACAGCCGAGAGTGCCTGCATGGCAGCACTGGTGGATTTGACATCTAGCCTATTTCTGGCATTTCAGAGCATCTCGTGAGGCCTTTTACTCAGACCATACTAAATATGGAATACCGTATCATCAGCACACTGATATCCCACAACTGAGCTCTTGTGCTGGAGATTCAAATGATACTGCTTTCTGGATTGAGAAGACAGGTAATGTAGAGTAAATGCAAATGAGTAGGTGATTAGTACGTATGTGTGTTGTGTCTATTAGAAGAGAATGCCATTTGAAAGTGCTAGTTCCAACATTATTAACTTGGTTATTTTTGTTTCTGAGCTCTTGCTGGAAAGACGTGTATTAGATGCGTCATGAGAGTAGTTTTGTTTTCCTTTTTTTCCCAAATGTCTGTAAAATTTGCAAATGCTGCATGCGCTCTTATTTACTTTGCAATTATCCTGCAAGAGCAATGCTTGCTCTCTGGGCCACATTTTTCAATTACTATAATTCTCCTTTGGTAGGCTTCCCAGATAGCGAAAGTTGCAGCTGTACAGCCTCAAAATGCAATGGGCAGCCACTGCCACAGCCCAAAGCCTTGCTTTCCTCATATTCACTCACTTGCTTGATATGAGACCACAACGGGAGCCTGTCCTGAAGACTTGCTGCTAGGGTGTGGCCAAGAAGATTTGGGCTGAAATTCCTGGGCTCAGAAGGCATCTCAGCTCTGTCTGGAGAAGTTTCCTTTGCATGAAATGAGAAATGTGGGAATTTGTTCTAAACACTCCTCCCAATCTGCTGTGTGACTGAACACCCCCGTATGCTCCTTTCGTATGACGTGGGTCACACTACCTACCTTCTGCAAATCTCTTTGAGGTCGAGGATTGGCTGTAGGCAGGTAGCGAGTAATTCTATTGTATTTGCTGGGGTGAACACAGAAAGCCTCCCCTACAGCGAATGTGCCCCTGTTCTCTTTGAACTGGGGGAGTAGGTACATACCCTTGTGTTCACACACCCCATGTGCGCAGCCTGACTTATGCAGCCTTTCCTTTTCACTGCAGGGCGGGGAACCTCCCAGACACATTAGCTATCATCATTTAGTATTGCTGTTTTCCACACTGCAGCTATCAAAACCCATTTCTGCTCACTTGACAATGCAATTTTCAAAATGAATAAGACTGTAGATTTTATATTTCCAAACAAACAATGGTTAAGATTTTACTGACCTATTGCCACTCGCCTGAGGACCTGGAAGGGACCTACAAATTGCAGGTCACTCAGTGAGCCATTACAGATTCTGCGTGCTCTCTCTTCCGGGTGGGAGCTCTCTTGTGCTGCTGACAGTGACAGAGGGATTTGCAACTTGCTCCCCAGCGCTGGGGGTCCCTGCTAGGAGGCAAAACTGAGTCTTAGCCATCCTGAGGCTTTGAAGAATTGTTTGCCCCTGGAGAGTCAATTCCTTCTTATCTGCTCAGAGAGGGAAAGAAAGAAAGGCCTTAGTGTAGTGGCTTCTCCTTTAGGACTCAGAAAGTGCCCGATGACCCCCACTCCCAGTGATTTCAGCAGGCACTTGACACCTTAGGAATGATGGTGCATGCTACCACATGAGTCTTACTTAAATTTTCGGCTCTTCATCCTCAAGCGCATATTCATTTTGTTTAGCTGGTTAAAAAGCGGTGCCATTTTTTTGATCTGTTCCAATTTATACTGGCAGCAAGCATAATACTTTCTGTGTATGAATCTCTTTGGATTTGTGTTCTGAAGCAGCTGGGAGTAAGGAGAAGTTTGGTTTACTCTCTCACAGATGTGCCTCTCTCTGCAGTGCCTCTCTGTGAATGAGCTCCATGGTAATGAAAATATACTCAAGAAACATCCTTTTTGAGTTTTCTCTTTTAGCATACTTTTAGTGTATTTTTTTCTCAAAAAGCAATTTCAGCATCTAGTACTCCCAGTACAAAAGTGGATTGCTCTACAGCTAAAATAGAGTGGCATAATAACAGAGGTTTGAAGTTCAGATTGCTTTCATGGTGTGCCCAGAAGCAAGCCTTGCAACTGTAAATATTGTCAGATAATTTTTCATCTTAGTGATTTAACTTTTCCCCCATGTTACTGATTGTCAATTAAGACTTTTTTCCCCCTGGACCATTGGGTATAAGGCAAAAAACCCCAAAACTTGCAGTCTAGTAAAACACTAATAATTGAGTGGTGATATACACAGATGTGGCTGATGAAGTTTCAGGGTTATCTTCTCAGTGGAAGTTACACAATTCCAGAAGTCTGAATTTGTCATTTATTTTTGGTTTCAAGAGTTGTACTATTCAGCCTAAGAATATGTATTTTTTACAAACAAAATCTAATAGAAAAAACATACGTCTTTTTTTAAAACAATGTTTCATAACGAACCCAGACCTCCAGTATTTTAAAGACATATGTAAAGCCTTGGTACCAGCTGCTCAGAAATCATTTAGAGACCAGAAACACAGGATCAGATTCTGCTGCTGTTCCTCAGCATGATTTTTTTTTGCTTCAGCTCAAGTCTTTTGAGGCTCATTTGCAATCAGATAAAACTCAATGTGAGAAAGAGCAGCAGAGCTGAGCCCTGAGTCACCTGGCACTTAGCAAAAATTGAAAAATACCAGAGGCAGCTGAAATTTTCACTGAAGACTGATGGTCACCAGCAAATAATTCTTATTATAGTGACAACAGTGAGTCTTGGCTTCACTGACGTTTTACTACTTTGAGTAAACAGTTACTTGCCAGATTATTATTATCTTGGCACTTGACACAAAAAATCCTGTAGTTTTCCATGTTTCTTATAGCTGAGTATATATTCATTGAATGAAAGCATTTATTAAACATATGGGGGCAGATTCTCAACAGGCATTAAATAACTTATGTTCATTTGCCAAGAACTCTTGTTTGTTATGTTTTATTATGCTGAGAACTGCAGGTTGCACAGGTGTAAAATGATGGAAATACGTGGAAACATAGCTTCACTATGAAAAGCCTAACCATTTTATATCTCCTGGTATCACGTAGATCTGAAGTCGGTGATTTTGGATTTTCCTCATAGTTGCACCTATATTACAAGGTCATGAGCAGCACAGAGACGCTGAGTAAGGAATGACTATCCTAATACAGGAGGACGGTTATACAACGAAACTAGAATATAGTAGGTTCAAGGTACTAAGAAAAAAAAGAGTTCTTTACCCTCTGACGCAGGACACTTGATATTAAACACTTGCATGGGTTCAAAAGGCAATTGGACAAAAAAAACCCCAAAGAAATAGTCATTAAAGTGAAAAACTAAGACATCATTTCGGGGTCAAGAAATTTGTGATTATCAGATTGCAGGAAAGTATTCTGGAAAAGCAATGTTATATGATTTTTACTATTTTAACTTTCTTTCCTAAAGCTCAGCTATTGGCATCAACTACAGAAGTGGATGGATCTTTGATCTAATTCAATACAATTTTTTACCTTCCTACAAAAAACACATTTTTTTGAGCCAAAGAATGAGAAAAACTCACACAAAGAGACCACTGTATATTGAGATACGCACTTAAGCTATAAACCGAAAGTAAACCCTAACACAAATCTCCCAAATTAGACATTTTCAGACACAGGATTTGGTGTGATCCCATCACCAGATATACTGATGGCACGCAGAAATACTAGGGGTAGGGACATCTGGACTTCAGAATTCAGCCTGATGGTTGTTTGTAGTATCTGGTAAAACTTTATCCATTCCACAGATAATGTCTTCTGATCTTCAGAAGAATGGGAAGAAGCCTGAAGCCCTCCTCAGCTTTCTGCACCCTGGTTCAAATTCCATCCAAACAAGTAGGACTTTTGCCCACATAAAAACATCTTGCCTTTTGCCAGCAATGATAAATGTCAGTAGACAGACCATCCTCCTGGCTTGATATAAGGTTCTATTAAGGGCCAAAACTAAGATGTTGCAATGAGAGCCCTGACTGTGTGACAGAGGCTCAGAGGTAGGAGTTAATGTGTGCTACCAGTTGCTGCCATAATTTTCTCGGCTCAGGTAAACGTCACCAAACAAAAAGAGCTATAGAATGATGTTGCTTAACACTACCTTATCTTAAAATCATCTGTTAGCCTGAATTACGTCTTTCATTTGTTCCTCTCTGAGTTTTTCATGAGCTGAGGTTGGCTGGCATTCACCCTAGTGACCATGTTTCCTGAAAGCTTGTTGTTGTCAGCCCTGACAAGAGAATAACTTGACACCATCCAGAATTAAAAGCGTGGCCCAGGAGTTGTTCAAGTGAATAGTAACAACAATGGGTGCTGAATTCAGAACTGTTTATTTGTCCCATTTGTGTAGTGAAGGAGAACCAAGGTAAGTCAGTCAGAAAACATCTAGCGAAAGATTCAGATGTTAGTTACAGCAAGGTCACACAGATGTCACCAACATGGCTTTTATAGGCTTTTATTACCTCCCTTCTCTTTTGCAATAACTACTTTTTAAAATGTTTTGCTGGCCGTACAGCCCACTACACTGCACTGCTTTAGCTATCAACATTCAGATGAACTTCTGCTACTGTGCAATCCCAAAGGATGATTATTCCATAGCATATATTAAGCCCCAGGAACAGGAAGGTAACTTTGTGTGTGTGAAAGCAGGCTTATATCCATATCCCTAATAAGGCTTAATAAAGCAGTCGTGGAAAGCCAGAGAGTTCTCATGGGGAATCTGATATGTAACATAAAGAAAACTTGATTTTTTTACCATACCTTGCATCCTGGGACTGAGCAGCTGCTGTGATCTTCACAGGATGCATGATATTCCAGTGATACATGGTAGAATGGACAAATAAAACAGGGATTAGATAGTTTAGGTGCAAAAAGCTTTAAAGGGCCCTTGATAACTCCTGGGAACTATTTACTGATTCCTTCTATTTACTGTACATTCCCATTAAGTGATTTCATTTCCTTATTTCTTTTAATCACATCACTTGGTTCAGAAGTCTTTTGCTCTCTGAAACCTGGGGGTACACAGATAAGTTCAACTTCTCATGTGGCTATACCTTTTATTACAAGTGAAAAGTTGATACAGTAAAAGTAACTCCTCAGAGACAGCAGGTCTGGAGCTTTCATCATTATGAATTACTGCATCAAGGAAGTACCGGCGGGTTAATTGCTGTGTTAGTCTCAGTCAGACTAACACATGGCTTTTTCCATCTCTGTAACAGGCACTTATAAAGTCCTTGGAAGATGTGGCTGCCTCTGAAAGGTATATTGCCACATTGGAAATGGTAGTAGGAGACCAGTAATAATAATTCTAATAAGACAATGATGTCAAGTGGTCAGATCCCTGAGTCCTTGTAATATCTGACAATGCATTACCTCTACCGCGGAAAAACTTGCTCAGCATTAGGGTACACTGCTTGGAAACAATCCCTGCATTTTGTGGAGTGGGGAAGGGCTGTAGAAAGAGAACAAGTTTGTTGCTTTGGTTTTTTTCCCTTTTTTAAAAAAAAAAATAATAAAAGGAGGACGTGGAAGGTCTTCAAATTCCCCTTGCAGACCCTCCAGCATACTCAAGGCAGGGCTCTCTGTGGGCTGCGGCTCATCCAACCCAGCTACTGGCACAGCTCCCTTCAGAGCCAAGGAAAAAGTCTGCAGCTACACTGGAACAAGAAAGAAATGAAAACAGATACAGAACATCGGGTCTGTTTCTATTGGCTCCAGCTGCTGGGCACGCTGTATCAGCAGCCTCCAGTTCCCGAAAGGTCCCTCCTTTGCAGATATTTACAGAGGCATCTGCAGCAGTCAAATGGACGGCACCTAAATGAATGAAAAATAAACCCACAAAACAGAATTTCCCATTCTCTGAAACACAGTAAAAGTGTCTCCTGTACCTTCCAGCACTTAAACTAGATGCATTCATCAGTGCAAAAGACTGACACATGGTTTAGGGAGATGTGTTCAAAGGAAACAAACCTGCAGTCACCCAGTACTTTCCAAATTAAATATACTTATCATCAAACATATGTTTGAAAACTGGGCAACCAGAAGTGTGATTAATTTTCTCCTGACGCTGAACTCTTCGGAAGATCTTTGCTTCCAGAAGGTTTTGTGCTCTTTGTAGCTTAGATGATTTGCCCTTGTTTAAAAAGATATTGGTTTTCCACTGCAACTCTTAGTCTTATTTGTATAGGTGACTTCCTGCAGTTAACACATCTGCTTGAAGCGTAGTCATTTAACGTTAGTAATAAAACAGCTCATCACAGACTGGTGTAGAGTGTCCAGTCCCTTCTTGCTGCAACGGGAAGAGGACGACATACTACGTGAGAAGCAGGTGCGTACTGGCCCTGCACCGTGCTGTGGTTCACAGTCGGAGTGAGACTGAAGGACGCTGCCCTTCCATGGCTTCCAGATTTCACGTTCAGCTGGCAAGGGGTGGAAAGTCATCCCATTGTGGAGAGCCAGCATTAGCCTTCAGGCATCACTTGACCCTGTTTAAGGGGGTTTAAATAATGTACGGGTTTAAATATTGTATGGGTTTGCTAAGGTCCCTCACAAGGGGAGAATTTCCACCTAAAAAGACCAGCTAATAAAAGAGCTCCCACCATCTGCTCACCCCTAGAAAACCAGCCAGCAGCGGGCACAGAAACAAGTTCTTAACTTGAGATGCATAACAATCTGGATGCAAACTGAGAACGACCTGCTTTTTGTTTCAAATGAACAGAGTTTCTCTTACTTATTATGCTACTTTATGATTCCATATAGACAGAAAGGATTAATTTCCCACTCACGTTCAGGGAATATCCGTGCTAGCAGCCATTAGATGTAATTCGTCACCTGTTTAAATCCCACATGCATCAATAGGAAAATTAAATTCAATTTCCAGTCAGGTTTAAATATCTCTGAAGATATTCCCCAATCCAGGAAAGCACTTAAGCAAGTGCTTCACCTTAGGCATGTGAGTGGTTCTAGTGATGTCAAGTGCTTTCCTGGACAGGCCTGTGATCCATAGCAGATGTACACCTGTGTCGTAGAACAAACACCCAGCAAATGTAGAAAAGCTAAGGCACCAGGGTACTAGAAACACACTTGATTATTTCTGAGGTCCTGTGATTTTGCTCCTGTCTGCGAGATTTTCAGTTGGAAAGAAAAAAAAACAACAAACCCAGGGAAATTAGCTAGAGAAAGGCAACGTTTCAAAAGCACATAGTTCTCTTAGTCTCTTGGGGAAAATTTTACACAATCCTAGTTTCAAAATAATGTTAAGGTTGCAAAATTGAGCTATCATAAAAGTCAGGAAATTTAAAAAGTTAGTACGTGTCTTTCAATGTTAGCTCAGCAATAGCAAATATATGTAGTGGGAGAAGTTTATACTTGCATTTTCTGTGTTAAATATAACCTTTAAAGTATTCTTGTTGACCATTAATAAGCAACATAAACTATACTGGGTATTTAACATCTGTAAGAGGCATCTGAATCATAAGAATTTCCTCGCTTTGGAATTCAGAACGTTTGGTTTTGAAATATAAAATGTCAGTGTTGTGTTAATGAGTTGTTTTGGCTCTTTTTTCACTTGTGAGTAGAAGTCACCACTAAGAAAGAAACGGAATTTCACCTGTGTTATAACACAATTCTCACATCAGAATAATTCTGTGATGTTTATGAAAGTCTATGATTTATAGTTACGGAACTGACTTAATTTTCCTTTTTTTTTTCGAGGTAAGAACTTCTGTGGTAAAGAGACCACAGTGCTTCCCCCTTGCTGGCAAGAGACCTAAATTTCCCAAAACAAATGTGTTTTACCTGAATTAATAATATGAAGCTGTTCCACAAAATGTTTAAAATACAGAATGATCTTTCCAGGCCAGATGTATGACTTTCTCAAATCTACGTGTCGTGGTTTAACTTACCATGAAAACCTAAATACAGTGTGATGGTAGTGTTTAGATAAGACAGATGTAGAGTGCAGTGTAGGCTTGGTATTGCAGAAATGTTGATCCTTATAAATGAGCTGTATTGCGCTCTGGGATTTTTCTGGCTGAGCCTTTCAAAACCCAGGCTAGATTAAATCATCACAGCTGGGGAGAAAATATCAAGAGTTAAATAACTACTTTATGAGAGTTCTAAGAGTGTGAAAGTTTTAAGAAGTTAAATAATTATGGCACTCTCTGAGAGATACAGGGAAGATGAATGAGTTTGTTGCTGATCATCTTATTTATTCTGATGCCATCCTGAAAGAGAAACGAAAGTGTCAAAGATATGGGGACAAATTCACATGCAACCAAAGATGTAGCTATCAAAGAAAACACAAGTCAAAGTGCTGTGACAAGGAGTCCCACACACGCTCAACTCAAAGGAAAGATGACGCTTCAAATTCAGTGCTTCCACCAATTTTTATATCATGTTTAGTGCCCTAGGTCTTGTGCAGTGAGTCACAAGCATCTTGAGCTCTCTGTCACAGAATCACAGAATGTCAGGGGTTGGAAGGGACCTCGAAAGATCATCTAGTCCCACTCTCCTGCCAGAGCTGTCATCTTGTTTGTTAATGGGACTAAGGCAGCCTGGAAATAAAATATATCTCCCGTTACGGTATACAAGTGTGAAGACCTTCTGCATTACACAAAGTCTCCATAAGTATGTCACAAGTCCAAAGTTAAAGCAAACACCTAAGGAAGAAGAAAGTCTTTGTGTTGTGTTTGATTACAATGTATCATTTGCTTAATCAGATGGACTCAGGGGGAGCTAGTCACCGCTCAGACCAACACAAGCAAGTTCAAACCCACTCTTAAATACGTCTTCAGTGCACTCAAGTGCCGTGTAAGCAAGAACGAGGATGCTTGGTCAGTCTGGGGTTGTTGAATGTCTGCCCAGAAGTGCACTCACAGCAGCATTGCTAGCCACACTCCTGGGGTCTGCCAAACCTGGACAAGTGGCAGAGTGTGCCTGTGGACACCGCTGTGCAGCACAGGTGCCACCAGTCCTTCGTGCTGCCCGCCTACTCAGACTAGGTGCAGTTTGCACAACATATACGGGCATATAGAATCGGCTGCTCAATCTTGCCCATACTTCTGTCTGGGAGTCTTCACGGCAGAAATCTGGGAACCAAAACAGACAAACAAATTAAATGAAGAATGGGAGTGGAGTGAATGCCCATGCAGCTGTGGGCAGTTAGGATGAAAGCTTATTGAGCCAAGAGAGGGGCAGAAGGGAGAGGCAAAGGGTACCCTGAGACTGTGCACATGGAAATCATGAGGAGACATCCCGTTGACTCTGGGCAGCTTAGCTCAGATCCAGAAAATGGCCTTTCCCTTCCCCCTCCTCCCTCTGCTTTGTGGCCGCTGAGTGAAGCATGGCAGCCCAGATCTTATTTCAGGTTTTCGATGGTGCATATTTTCTCCCTTAGATCTTTAAAGCAGAGAGCCCCTCCTTGTGGAACTGCTAACACCCCCGGGACTGAGCCCGGAGGAGTGCGATAGAGAGTGGAGGGCTGACTGCCCTGCCACACATTGCCTCTGGAAAGCCACCAGCAATCCCAGGGATGAGAAAGTAACTGAAGATGCAGACGTCTAGCACATTATGCTACCGGCATCTTGGTAAATTTGATTTTGGTCCTTAACAAAATAATGATTCAAATATTTGGATAGAGTTTCTGAAACCACCTGCATCATAGGATAATGCTGACCAGGAGTAATAAACATGAAGATTTTGCCATGACTGGGTCGGTAGCACAATCCATTTCTGAGATCAGTCTGTGTAATGGCTGAAGGGGCAAACACAGCACGAAGCACAGTACATCACAGAGCCTTGCAACAAAGATGAAATTAAATTGGGCTGAAAACTATTTTAAGCACTATTAAGAAATGTCAATATCAAGAGAGTGGGGAGCAGAAGGAGAAAGGGAAGAGAGCCCAGGTGAGACACGGATAATGAAAAAGGTATGATAACTCTCAACAGATATTTGCAGGGCACACATATTTAGGAGGTAATTTGTTTAGGTTGATTCCAGGAAATATAGCTGGGAGAAAGAGTACAAGGATTTGGTTTGGCTTTCAGGGTGTATTTCTAAACTGTGAAGCGTAGCAGACTGTAGAGCAATCTGCTGCAGGAAATGTTAGAAACTCCAAGCCTTGAGTCATTTAAAAACTGACTGGGCAAAATCACCCAAGAATAATCTGGAGGGAAATGCTCATACAACTGGCAGGCTGTGCAAGCACAACGGTCTCTGGTCATAAATTATAATAACTCAGATACAATAAGTAGTCAGCAAGCTGCACACATGTGATCAGGGGGACAGAGCTCAAAACCTCTGCCTCGCAGGCTCCCAAAAGCCAAATACTGTGTCGGTGTAAATTGGTGCAGCTCCATTCCTTTTGCTAGGGTGATGGTGCATGAATTTATGCTAGCTGAGAGCCTGGGCCAAGAGCTTCTGACCTTCAAGCTAAAACAGCTCCATCATCTCATGGTATTCCCTGGTAATAAATACTCTGATTTAGCTGTTCACCTTTCGTAATCCCACTGGTCACCGATTAATTCACCAGCTCACACTTGCAGACAGGAATCCTCCAGGGCACAGAGCCCCCCCCGTAAGTTCTGCGTCACTCCGGCTGCAAGCCCTTCTGCAGATGTGGAGGTCTTTTAATCTGAGGGCCTGATAAAAGGCCAGCCTACGTACAGATTTCCCTTGGTTCCAGCAGATCATGTTCCAAAAATGGATATGGTTGTTTCCAACACGAAGCCACGGGGAGAGTCTCTGATGTTGATAAGACAACTTTTATTCTGGAAGTGAAATCATACATGAAAACATTGGGGCACAAACAATTAGAGTTTTAGTTCTCAAATCTCCTTATTTTGCACAAATTTGTTTGCACACCAATACCATGCATAAATGCTGAGATAAACTCTTATCTTCCCTTTCCCTGTATACTAGCATACAATAAAATGCTGTATTAAGTTTGTTGCAATGGCTTTGTGATCTCACTGTAAAACATCAGTGTTTCAAATAGCGGTGGATTTACCCTCAGTTAAATTATTTCCATTTTGCACATGGGAAAGAAAAGCCAAAATTACCAGAAATATCACACGATATTTAGTATTTGGCAAGTGGAACCACGTACCTGATTTTCATAGTACTGAGTATTTCATAGCACGTTACCTTCTGTCATCTCCCATTGAATTTCTTAATTGTTATGCTTGTCCTGTTTGGTACCCTCTGAAAATGAAATCTGGCACCTGTGATTTGCCCGACTCTCCCTAAGAGCTTTGGGAATAACGTGGATAAAACACCCCTGACAGCCGCCTTGCTCATCCTATTTCCCTGAGTACGACCCTTTACTCCAGATCAAATAAGGGATGGGTTCTAAAGTAAAAAAGGCTGGTTTATCATGTACACATACAGTACTTCATAGTGTTTGTGTGTTTGCAGACAGATCCAAAATAAGATTACCCAGAGAGGTACCAATAACTCCAGCTGAGTTTCTTCCAAAGCCACAGTCAACATGTAAGAAAAGAACCCATTATTTCTGGGACATTAAGCTGACTCATCTAGCAGTGTGCCACACGCAAACAAACACCTCCTAGATTCAGTAAACCAGCCTCAGTGAAAGGATTGATTTTCTGAAGTGGAGGTTTATAGTGTATATTTGCTACAATGCTCTTTTAAGACATTAATACTATAAATAAAAGATAGAATTAAGTAGTCACATTGCATGTAGAGTATGTTTTATAAATGTACCATTCGTCATGACCTCCTCTATGTAACACTATACAGAGGAGCCTCTAACACATTGTGGATGTTTATTATCATTCAAAACTAATAACCTTGGCTACGTTCAGTAAAAAGTAAGATCATGTGAGCTGCAAGTGGTCCAAGGACAAGAGCTTTTGTTCATGTGCCAGCCAAATAATAACATGCATGCATACCTCTGCCTGAACACATCAATCATTTTAATACAACAACAGCTTAGCACTCAGATAATTTTGTCCTTTAATTCTTTTGTTCACACCACAGATTTCACAGGTGTACATTCAGACCCCGTTATAGATGATGCAAATAATTTTAAGTTTCCCAGTTCTTAGAGCTTAAATTTGATTACCGTGGAGTACAGTTGAGCATTTGAAAGTTTCTCAAGCTAAGCATTTAAAAACTAAGCTGCTTTGAAATCACAGGACTCTTCTGAAAGGTCTAGTCCAGATGAACAGTTTTGGAAATATCTACACGTACAAGTTTGGAAATATTTACATTTATGTATGCATATACATCTTTACATTTCAGGTTAGTGTCCCTTCATCCTTTAACCCTGTTGCTTATTCACTCCATGCAAAATGCTTTGTGTTGCAACCCTTGTCCCTGAGACCTGGGATCAGACACTGTCTGAAGCACCTCGATGAGGAGATCCACTCATCCCAGCTGTCCCTGTCAACCCCAAAAGGAGGGCAACTCATCCCAGTGATGATCTAAACCTCTCTAAATGTACCTAGCTCAGCCACGTGCTATTTGGAGGCCTGAGGGGACAAGACTCCAAAATTCAGGTAGTAAAACTATGTGTGATCAAAATGTGGACCTGATTTTTTTTTTATTTGTAGACTTTCTAGTTTTTGCAGGTTTATTGATTTTTACATAATTTCAGCATGAAGATTAGTCTTATGGTTTGCACCTCTAGAAAAAACCCAGATAACACACCCCCAAAAGTTAAATGCTTCTGCAATAGAAAAAAAATTCATAGTCCATTCAAAGGTATTTCTAAGTGAGATAATTTTAAAGCCATCAGTAATTGCTACAGAGAAGATGTGTGACTGATCTCAGGCAGGAACAAGCCGTGAAATGAATGTCAGCAACGTTGGTGGCTGGCAGCAGCCAAAGCCAAAAGAGACACCCAAAAAAACTGCTCAGGCAGATTGTCCTATCACTCGTGAGAAGGAACCCTTCCACGCAGAAGGAAATGAGGAGGTGGCACAAGGTCAGTTACAGTCCAACAGTGCCACACGGGGAAGGTCCTGGAGGCTTTGTGCATCTGAGGAGGGGTTAAAGCTTCTCCTGCACATCTGGTGGAGCAGCAGCTGCGCTGCGGTGATCAATGTCAGCATTTGATGTAAGGACTTTTTTCACAGAGAGAGTGGGAGTAGATGTAGGATGAACGTTGGTTACAATGTGCCTTTCAAACTTTTTTTGATTTGCTAATCTCATCTTTAAAAAAATGAGAGGGAGGAAGAAAGAAGAATTTTGTTGTGAGCTCAGCAGATCTTATTTCCCCTCAGATCTACCCATCCTCGCCCACGTACACGGAGGGATCTCTTCTTACTGAGTGCAAAGTGACATCCAATTTTTTCCACTAAAATGTTTCAGCGGGACTTAGCAATGAAAGGGCCTGGGGAGGGAAAACTCACAGTGTCAAAGCAGGTAACCTCACTCTGACAAATGTACTACCTGAGCATGCCTTAAAACTCTGATCCAGCTCGCACTTAAACATGGGCCCAAGCTCAGTAATTCAGACTATGCAAGTCTAAGCAAGCATGTCAGATGAGTGTATAAGTGTATACTGAAGGGCCCAACTCATCAGAGGTCCACCACAGGGAGTACTTCAGGCTTGACTCTCCACTGGTCTGCAGTCTGTAAGGATATTTGCAAAGGACATCAGCACACTGCATCAAGTTGCACTCCCAGTGCAAAGGCTGAAATGGCCATATTTCCAGTTGTTTTGAGAGAATGGATGCTGAATTTGAGGGGCTGAAGTGAAAACATAGATTGGTAAGGGTGCACAGAGAAATACAGAAATTACTGATTTAAAAATCATTGGCAGAACCGTCTGCAGCCCAGAGGACAAGGCACCACAACCACAGCCTGTGCAAGAAGCATCAATTCACAGGTCTGGAGAAAGGGCTTGGAAAGAGCAGAAGCAAAAGGGTAAGGCAGATATGTGTGGGGAAACAGTAAAACAAGAAACAATGAAAGAGACAGCAGTAAAACATGCATCTGTCACCTAATCCTGGGTAAATACCCAGATTAGTGACATCAGTTTCTACTGTTTATTTGGAGCTTACTTTGGAGCCATGTCTCCCAAGGCTAACACAGCTGTGATACAGCCCAATGGAAAGCACAATCAAGGATTTATCCCAGCTATGCTTGTTCCTGTACAACACAGGCATCAGGCAAAGCTGAAGCTTGTACAGAAAAGTTGCCTTTACATCCCCTGTATTCATAAAAATAAAGCTGACATGAGCTGGCAGAGAAAGGAAATTCAAAAGTTTCACAGTTTCTCTTCATAATTTTTTATGTTGTTTTACAATCACTCAGTGCTTAGAAGGGTTTTGAAGGTCATGGAAGCTAAACACGGACACTGTCTCTTGATCCAGTTACTGTGCATTAACATTAAGTCCATCACCCCATGTACTGCAATACAGTAAGGGTGCTCTTCAAGCCAGAGACACTGCAGGGGCTCAGTTCATCTGGCTCAAGCTTCTCGCAGGTACAAGCCAAACTGCACCACGAGGATGGAAACAAAATTATTTATCTGAGATGATGGGCTTGAACAAGAATCCAGGAAGTTCCTGGTTGTGTTGCTGGAGTGGGTGAAAACAGACACCATGGTGTCTAAAAGGGGTCTTCCCTGAGAGAAACATCTCACATCTTATGTATTCCAGAGCCACCAAGATGTGGACATCTAGCTGAGCAAGACAAAGGCAGAGTCAAGCTGTTTTCAGGAGCATGCTCCATTTCAGAAAGCTGTCCCTATCTTCTCTGGCAGCTGTGTGCTGGGCAGTATGGCTGCTGCCTCCCCTTAGAAGTAAGCAGCCTTTTTAGAAACTTTCACTTTTTTTTTTTTTTTTTACCTCAGAGAGCTATCATCTTCACTACCCCACAACAGCTGGCACTGGTTTTCTCACTTTCTAGAAAACAAAAAATTAACAAACACAATCCATGCAGAAAAAAAAAAAAGGCTTGGTTTTGTTCTTGTGTTTAACTAGGTCAGCCCACAAGAAACATCGAACCAGCCACTCACCCGATCTCACTGCGGTGGTCATGTTCCTCACCCAACCCATTAGGAACAAAGCTGTAAGGTGAGACACTTTAACAAGGCTCATTGATGTTCTTGGAGATAAATGTGTTAAGTTACTGCCGGTTTTGCCACTTGCAAACAGGGAGGGGAAGGCTGATCCACAGCAGTTAAAGCGTTACTGAGCACCAGGGACAGCTGGCATCTGCTGAGAAAGGGACATGGAAAACATGACGCCATGCGAGTGGGGCTAATTAACACCAGTTTCTTAAATTAGAAGGCTCTTAATGGCTAATGTTTAAAAATAACACCTTAATGACATCTAAAAATAGCTGCTGCCAAGTCCTGGAGTATTCTGACCTCCATTAAAATGGGAGTCCATTTCCCTTGACTGGTGGTGTAAATCACATTTACCTTTTATATCCCGTTCTCCCTGGGATTAACTGCAAAGCCTGATGTCTGACCTTGAAAGCCTATTTGCAAACATGCAAGAGTAATCTAGAGCACTCTTCTGAATGGTGTGCAATATAAGGATATAACGTGCGGGCCGAGTAATTGGATAGAATATAATCTCAGGTTGCACTCGTTGGCACAGGGAAAAAATACTGAGGGGGTGGAGGACTATCAGACCAGGCAGATACCAGGGATGTGAACAGTGGTTCTGGGGTTAGGGCCTGGGCCTGGCCCACAGGAGACTACATTTCCTGTTCGGTCGTGGATTTCCTGCATAACCTAGGTAGATCCCTTGTCCTCCTGCTATGCCCCAAAGCCATGTTTGTGTCTCCCTGACACTTCATGGGTATTACCAGGATAATTTCTCTAAGGTGTGTGGCATGCTTAGATACAGCAACAATATGTCTCATGAGAAAAAAACAATAACATAAAGAGGCAAAATATTGCTTAATTTTCCTTATTTTTGATATATGAGCCAAACTCTAATAATGTGGAAGGCAAGGATACGTTGACGACTTCTAGATCTCTTCCCCAAACATGTGGTGGGAACAGAAATAAACTATCTACAGTACTGCTGGAGATAACCACTTGCTTAGTTTTGCTGTACTCTTCTGTGCTGTGCTTGGCCCTAAACTGTGTCCTATTCTACCGCAATACTCTGTGATAGCTTGTACAAAGAGAAAAATCTGCAGCTTGACCTTCCCTGGAAGAATGTAGACAGATCCTTTGGCACTTACCTGGAGTAATGATTTCTGATATAAGCCCCCTGCATTTGTTCCACTACTTACAAATCAGGCAAATTACTTCAACAATCATGTAAACCCCATTATATTCATTTAAGCATTATGTAAAGAGTATCTGAAAGGCTGGAAAGTCCTAACAGTAGGAAAACACCATCCTAAAACTAGCCCCACTAAACGAAAACTTCTCTTTGGGTTTTCTCTTCCCTTCCACTCAGGGGGCTGGGTAATTCTCCACAGAGCCTGTCCAGCTTCACGTTCCTCCCCATCCTATGTCTGTGCACAGCAGACAAGCTCCAAACAAAAGAAAAGGAACATGTGTAAGTACAAGACTCTCAGCTTGTGTTGTTTTTCTGCCTAGCCCATATAATCGCAGTGCTTTTCATTTTTTTCCTTTCTTTTGGCATAATGTCCAAGGCAGATTCTGGGCTAGTTTGGGTAAAGATGCCCCGTCTTGTTGTTATGCAGGGATCGGTGATGCTGCCATGTGGTCTGAGACAAACTCCAACACTGATGCACACCTCAAGCACTCCTGCCTCATTAGTGAGATACAGGAAATGTAAACCAGCTTTCACTTTTCTCCATTTACATTGTTCTGTTGTTCTAATGGTCTTCATTAGTTTGGCCAGATGGTTTTCCTCCCTTTGCCTGCTAAGGCCCAGTCCTGCAAACACTGACACTTTCTTCTACGAACATGCCTTCAGCACATGCATAGGTCTTTGCAGAATTGAAGCCTGAATTTGTTTCTCTTTCTGAATTTCAAGTTGGATTTTGATGCAACATTTATTTTATATATTAAAATATCAGGTTTCTGCCCACACACATAATGCGTGATGTATAACAGACCTCTCAAGGCAGCCATTGGAAAAGACCACTTAATTTGCTATTTATACAGAAGGAAGAGTTACTGTTCCTTGTTTTTCAGGTATAATTTATACGCGACTGAACTGTGAAGGTGTTGCTCCTCAGAAGCTCCATGATGTACATCTGGTTTCAGATGCTGCCATTTTGCTTGCAGCCTAAAATCATAAGCTGAAACTCCACAGAGGCTAATGAAAATTATTCCCCTTTGAGCAGCTTTATTAAAATGCAACCTCAAGAAATACTGGCAAGTCAGGAAAGCGACTTTAATCCAATACTTGTTATCCTCTTCCACAGGTTTTAAATCACTCTCTTTGCTCCCTACTTTGAGCAAATACTCCCTTATTGTTTTCCTTAGTCCCGCTATGACCTTCTGGGAATGTTTTCATCATATAAAGCAACCTGCAGTTCCCTACTTTATAAATCTAATTCATTCCAAGTGTTAACACTAGCTAATTCTCTGCTTTAGAAAGGAAATCATGTTTGTTTTTTTTTAAGAGTCTGCTGGGAAGGACAATATTTGCATTTAAAATATTTTTTTCCATTTCATAAATTGTCTTGAGTTTTCTTCCCAGTGGGTGACAGAAGACTGTTTATATAAGTGAAGAGGGAAGCTTACTTTCCCATTACTTCCACAAAAGTACGATTAGGAGTGATAACTATGCTAATTATTGCACTAACTGCACTTGGAATGCACCTTACTGGCTGGAGGGGTAATGCATTTGGGTAATAATTAACTCCTTTTTTCCTCAATTACCTTTTATTAGGAGAGCAGAAGGTGTCAAAGTAAAACAGCTGCATATCTTCCAAGAAAAGCTTGTGTTTTCCGACAGAATTCAAGCAGAGGTGCTTTATTAAGAGAACTCGGCAGGACAAACATTAACATGACAAGCTCAGCCGTTCAGTTGCTTGGCTTCTCTCTAAGCCTTCTCGGCCTAATTGGGACGTTAATTGCTACTATCCTGCCGCACTGGTGGCGAACAGCACATGTAGGCACCAATATTATAACAGCTGTGGCCTATATGAAAGGGCTGTGGATGGAGTGCGTCTGGCACAGCACCGGCATCTACCAGTGCCAAGCTCACCGCTCCCAGCTGGCGTTGCCGCGTGACCTCCAAGCCGCCCGTGCCATGATGGTAATTTCCTGCGTCCTTTCCGCCCTGGCGTGCGCGATCGCTGTCGTCGGGATGAAGTGCACGCACTGTGCCAAGGGGACTTCTGCCAAAGGCTCCATTGCCGTCTCTGGGGGGATCGTTTTCATCCTGGCCGGTCTCGTCTGCCTGGTACCCGTTTCTTGGACCACTAACGATGTCGTTATGGATTTCTACAATCCCACGCTTCCCAGCGGGATGAAGTACGAGATCGGTCAAGCTCTTTACCTCGGCTTCATCTCCGCGTCGTTGACAATCCTTGGCGGCACGCTGCTGTGCACATCAAGCCAGCGTTGCGGGAGCGAAAGCCCTTACCAGGCACAGCCCAGCAGCGTAAGAAGGACTGCTCCCTCCTACAGACCACCAGCTGCCTACAAGGGAAACCATGCTTCTTCCCTGACATCTGCTTCCCATAGCGGCTACAGATTAAATGACTATGTGTGAGTTCCCCAAGATTTGCCTGCGCTACACAGCTGCTTTATAATTTCTGCTCATGGCGCAAAACAAAGCTAAGACGACTTTTAATTTATAAAGGGTTACGGTACAAAGTTTACCATTGTTCCTTTCTTCCTTTCCTTTCTTTCTGGAGAAAGAAAGAATGTGAACGCAAAAATGCTCTGCGGCAAAGCCTGGGAAATAAATATGCGGGAGGCTGTGATATTCCAGAGACTGCACATACCTGCCTACTTTCAATTAGAGTTTTGCAGGCAGGCGGTTCAAGTGTAGTTTTGCCAAAAGTAATGGTTTGGTTTGTAGTTTCTGCCCCGCAGCAGGCACTAGAGCGGAACTGACCACAACTTGTTGTTTGAACACTGTTCCCACAAAAGGCACTGTTTTCCCTAAACCAGAGAACTTCATGGTGAGACACAGTGACTTTCAGCAGTGAGTGCCTGCTAAGTTTCTCATTTCCATAATGTGTGAATGTTTTGTTATGACAAGGTATTAGTTTTGCTTTGTCTTAACTTTTTTGGTTGTTTTTTTTTTAAAGTCCCTTGAAATACAAACGTCGGTTGCATTATAACAGAAGTATTTGACAGTATGTTATAGCTAAGATTTTAACGGATACTACAATGTTTTGACCTTATCAAAATAAATTATTAGCACATTTCTGAAACAAGATGATGCATCATAATGGAAACAAACTGTCTCAGTGGATCAGAATTGGGTTTTTAGAAATGTCAGTAATAGTACAAAACCAGACATTTGATGTTAAATTTTTACTTTAAAAATTAAAAATTAAAAATTAAGTATCAGAATCTGCCACAGAATGAGCATTTGACTCAGTGGTAGATTTAGCATTCTGTACAATCTATGCATTATATAGATTTAAAATCCCCAATTTCTAGAATTCTATCCCCAAATGCCATGTAATGAAATGTACTTATTTTTCAGGTTCAGTCCTGTTTTTTTTTTGCCTGGGGTCCTGCCTGAAGGTGTATTAGGGCTAGTAAGAACATTTCCATGTACTCCAGAGGCATTTGGGGAACTTCCATTCAGCCAGGCTTTGGGACATGAGGCAGCCTCTGTGCTAGAACAGGTTACACTCGTGGACCATAAATATTCCCTGGCAGGAGAAGTATAAAATCAAGACTTTTACTTTTAAAATCCTTGCAAAATGCAATGACCGCATAGTGTGTTCAAACAATTAAAAGCCAAACTAATGAACAAAGAACCCCAGCCCTCTCCATTTCATGCTACAGCAAAGTCCAGTGCAACATATACTGTGGCATAAAAGCATCACAAAAAATAAAAGAAGTCCCTTCCAACCCCAAACATTCTGTGATTCTGTGATAGATTCCTGTTAACCCCAGAAAACTACAGGTCTCTCCAGAGCCACGTATGAACCAACACACTGACATTTAATAGGGTTAAATAAAAATACTTCCAAGAACTGTCAGGCAACTACACTTTGTATACTTTATTTGGCAGAATGTCTGTTGGCAATTATGCTGTCACCTGGTAGCACCTCCAGAGTTGGGATTCTTTCAGCCTTTGGTTTCACTCCCAACTTTCCTTTCTGTGGCTGACTGCTTAGTCATTTTTTTCATGTCAATTTTTATTGTGACAGTGTTTTCCAGCATTGTTGCAAGTTATCATCATCACTATTTTTAAAAACAAAATTGTATTTCTAAGAAATTTGCTGAGACCAAGAACAACAAAAAGAATCTGGGAACAGGCTTTGGTTATTGATCAGTTAAAACTGATTATAAATTAATATTTTATTAACTGTAGCTATTGTGTATGATGTGAAAAAAAAAATGTACAGGAACTTCATTGACACTGCAAACATCTTAATCACAGACTCTGAAATGCACAGAATGGAGAGAAACTGCTTGACGACAGCTTCTTAGTGACGGTGGAGTCAAACTGGAGTTCATTACAGATTTTCTGGGATGCCTTTTAAGGATGAAAGGTAGCCTAATGAAGGTGGTCAGTTACATTGGGGTTTTTCTGTATTTACATTACAATAGATCTAGCCAAGTGATTACGATATCAACTTCGAACAAAGGGCTTTGGACAGCCATGAATACTGGAACACAAGTCCAAGTGCTGGAAAAGGGCTTGTGTCTCATTAGGTAGTATGTTTGCCATATACTGATAAATTAATTCCCTTGCCAAGATGTTTGTGCAGTGGGAATACTTTTATGTGTAGTGCTATTCTTACTGCACAAATTCCCAGCCAAGCAGGATATGTGACAGTAGTAAGAACAGTTTATAAAGTCCTGGCAAAAATACCTGGAAGTGCTCTGATGTCAATAAAGAGAGGGAAATGGTTTCTTTCATTGGGAGCTGTGAACCGGTGGATCTCATTTCGTGCTAAAACTGACGCAAATTTCAGCTTCTTCCTTTCTCTTCTTAAGCTGCCACTTGATACAAAAAGCATCCATTCCAGCAGCCTTAGAGGTCTGGCTGCAGCTACCCCAGACTGATGTATGCCTTGATAAACCCAGATCCTCCCCAGATTCCCTGCTGCCATGCGGACCCATGGCCAGACCTCACTCTGCACTTACGAGGAGACTGCCCTTGGCATTGCCAGGGAATAAGTCTTCACTGCCCCTCCTTTGCTGAGTAATCCCTTGCTCATCAGTGGCATTGATAAGTGACCGAGTGTAAGGGAAAGGGGATGAGTTTCCTGGATCTCCAAGGTGCTGGTTATGAGAATGGGGACTTTGGGCAGCTCTACTTCAGCAGCAGGTGAACAGGGCAGGACAATGGACAAGGGCTGCCACGTGCCTGATTCTGCCCATGTGCATCCACTGGGGTTTCACAGAGTTCCAGGGAGGTAGTCTTTTTATTTTTTAATTTATTTTTTTTAGATAAGTACAGCCTGCTTTTTGTCTCCAGCTCACTGGAGCTGAAGCACAGTGCCCAGTGCAGGCACTGCAGGGAGGGGATCTAGGGTGGGCAGAAATTCCTTTTTAGCAATGCAGGCATTGTTCGTGTGCATAATTGTGATTTCACCACCTTTTAACCAACTTCAGTGCAGTGTTCCTGGAGAAGCAGGGGTGGGGGTCTTGGCCAGGGGTTGTAGGTAGAGGATGAGATTTGGAAGCAATAGGATATCGTGGTTAGCTCTGCAATGTCAGGAGGGACTGGGATCTCTGCTACAGGACAAGGCAGAGATGGAGGCCTCTGAGGTAAGGATGAAGGCTAGGCTCAGAGAGGCTGGCAGCTTCTGAGGCTGCAAGGAGCTCTTCCAAAGATACTTTTGGCCAGGACCATGTGGTGATGGTATGAGGTGAAGGAAGTCACTTCCCTTCTTAGCATCCTCCCTCAGGGCCGGTGACTACGTTCTCCAGTCATCTTGGATTTTGCCCTCTGAGATTTGGGAGGCCTTGATATTATCTCACAGATTATGCCAGATGTATGAGTCTAATTCAAGGCATCACAAACAACCAAACATAAATCAAAAGAAACGAAGAGAAGAAAGCATTTTAGTCACCTCTAATACTACTGGTGGAAAGTGACCAATAGACAATAGCAAATCTTAACTCGTTCCTTCAAGAAATGTGTCTGAGTTAATCAATAAGATGAAATGAACTGAATTCTGTGGTTAGAAGTTCTGCTGATTTAAGACAAAAGTTATCAGACTATTTCTACAATTAACTCATAATTAAGGTTTTTCACATCAGATTAATGAAAATTCTGTGTCCACTTGTAAAGATCTACTGCTAATTAATGTTTACTTTGCCATGTATCCCACAAGGTATGTGGGATGTGTATGTAAGAATGATAGGCAAGAGTAAGGTGTTTAGGGAGGTCCAAGAGCAGCTTAAAGAAGATCTGAAAGCTTATCCTTTTTTTGCTCCCTAGCTGATCTACTAAAATATATTATCTCTTCCTTGCATGCCTTGCTTTACTGTGCAGCATGAGAGATATACTATTTTTCACTAGTTTTCTCAAGAAATTATTCATATAGCTTAATCCATGTGTTCTGGTTATCCATATTACCTATTCTTACCATGAAATAGACACCTGATCATGTTTATTAGAGGTCGAAATCTTATCCCTTCCTACTCTTCTGCCCATGACATCAGAAGTGAGGCTTGATCCTGACCAAGTATAAATCAGAGGAGCTCAACTGAAGTCGTTATCCTCCTTCTTCACAGTAGATCTAGATGCTGTATGCCCCTTCACTGAAAAAGTTTGTAAGACAGTTTCCCATAAACTCAAACTTCTGAAAGGGGTTAAAATGCTCCACAGGATTATATTGACATCCCTCTTTTTTTCTCTGAAAAAGATTTCTTTTGGGATGTTTGTGCTTTAAGCATGAGGAAAATGTATTAATTTAATTAGCTCTGCTTTGGTAAGCAGACTGTTAGAAAGTAGAGTGAATAAAAAAAGAGAATCAATGTGCAGATTTGATCTGTTAAGAGCATATGTATACACTTTGTATATATGTGTGGTTATATAAAATGTGAAATTCTGGCTCAATTGACTTTACTGAGGTCAAAATTTCACCCATAAGCTTATTATTATGGTCAATACTTCCAAGTCTATTATGGAGCTTTTAACTAAGAGGCCTCCAGAGCAAAGAGAATCAAAGTCACAGGAGTTTTGCCCCTATAAGAGAGACAGCAAGGAAAGACTTGCGATGGCCATTTCACAAAGTGTTTCACGTTGAATAGAGCACTTGTAACTGGTGGCCTGTATGAGCGAGTCCTCTCTTCCACTCAAGTCAAGGACAATCAATTTTATTTTTAAAATGTCATAATCACTGCTATTGATCAATGCTCCCTAATGGAGGTGCCCTCGAATCCATACTGGCTTGGGCTATCGCCATTTCCCTAGCAATTCAGGCTCAGTTAGGCTGCCTCACTAATGCATGTCAGCTTCATTTAATTGCTCTCAGGCTCGCAGTGCGAGAAAAGGGCAAGCTGACAGAGTAATCCCACACTTCCACTTTGCAGTGAGCTGCCTATTTGTTTTATTTGTTCACATTCTAAAGGGCTAAGCACTTGTGATATGGAAAATACAGGAGAGCAAAAGTCAAGAAGTATTAATAAGCCTTAGAAAACAGAGGCAGAACTCTATTGCTTGTGCAAAGAATTGCTGATGCTTTCAGTACTTTGAAAAGAACATAGATTTTTTAGCTGGTGAGGGTGCTGATGAGAAGGATTTATCTCATGGAAATCTCAGAGAAAACATCCTAGAGAAAACAACCTGTTTATTCATGAGTTGGCTGATGGTAATGTGACAGAAGCAACGCCCAAAGGAAGTTAATAATGAGCTGGGTATCACAGGGTTATGATTTCTTCCACGATATTTAACATTAATGTTAATGAACATTAATAAATTAGGAGACAGGGGAAGTGAGGAATGGCAGCAAGCCAGCAGAAGGGAAATAGCCATTAAACACCTAAGATCTCCAGTCTGTGAAAGAAGTACGTGTGTAGCTCACGTTTCCCACAGCAGAGCAGTTGTGTGTTGAAACAAAAGAATCACCTGTGAGTAGTGAAGTGTCTGGACGCAGACAGACGCTCTCGGGCCTTTGCATCTAGATCTGAAACTAAATACCAGAGGAAGTTAAACATAGGTATGAGACAAGTGAGGGAAAAGACCTCCAGGGAGGCTCCCTAGAGCACAGTGTCCCCTTCACAGTTGGGCCACATGTGCCTGGCCACCTTCCCACCTCCTGGCTAGAGGTTAGGTTTACTGAAGGAATTAGAGTAACACTCGGAAGGTGGAGTGGACTTTCTGCAATGAGTTCTGGATTGTCAGCTCTGAAACCTGATGCATATCATGGGAATCAGGCCAGCATCCAACCGTAAGAAGCAGACTGGAGTCTTAATTGATCGATAAGCCTTGGAAAACAGTTAGACCTCAATGGCTTGTGCAAAGAATTGCTGATGTTTTCAGTACTTTACCAGAGTAAGCTCAAAGGTTCAGCCAAGCTGATGTTGTCTTTCTGCTGCCAGCTAGGGGCTTTGAATAAAGCGTTGTCCTCAACACCACACCTGTAGTCCTGTCTCCTGGAAGGGGTAAGTAGTAGTGCCTCCTCTCCATAGCTATGCACTCTTACTGTACTTGCCTTTAGAGCTGTGTCTTGTGCTCTGTCTGACAGGACTATAGTAGGGGAGCACTGAAAAGACAGTATGAAAATGAACTTGCTCCAATACCAGCGATGACATTGTTTCTTGCCTCTGTCTTTCTGTTTTTCATTGATTTCTTAAGTTTTTCATTTCCTAGCTATGACAGGCCTCTCTCTTGTTCCTGGTTTCCTCTGCTCCAGACTCTCCAGGTTGCTTAGCTTAAGAGTTTACTTCTCTTCTAGTTTTAAACTTCCTGAGGGCAGTGCACCTGACTCAATTTATAGTGGAGAAAACTGAAACCACCCAAGACAGGCAGGGAAAAAGAAAGCTGTGCACTCCAGCCTGGAATTTTAGTTTAGTTGGGCTGAACGCATTCCAGTACTCCTGCAAAGGCATACAATTACTGGTTCATGAAAACTATCAGACGGTAAAAGTTCTTAGAGGCCACTTATGTGCTCTATGGTTCCTTACCGTTGGCTTGGAATAAAACAATATCTGATCACTACGCAAGGGAAAATATTTGTCCAATACAGCTACCCCTCACTTGTATTCCTCTTCTACGAGTTATCTGATTAGAGCTATCTTGTACAGCATCTTTTAAAAAGACAAGAACAGTGTTGTGTATTTATTCATACAATTTAACTGCAATATTCTTGCTCAGCCAGCCTGGTGATTTGACAGACATTAGAGGCCCAGTGCTGCAACACTATGGTTGACAGAATTTTTGTTGAGAGCCAAACGGAAAATACTAAAACTATTATTTTTTTCTTTTTTTACACACACTTGTTCTGGCTTTTAATTATCTAACATACAAATCTGTTCTTTTCATCTGTTTTTTCATTCTTGCTTTAACTGACAATAACCCAGCATTTTTCAGTATTCTTTCAACAAATGATTTATTATTTAACTGAAAAAGAGCACCCACAAACATATAAAATGACTCCAAAGCTGTTTTGTGGTTTTGGATGCTTTATTAAATTTCCTTAAATTGATCACCATGTACTCTTATATACCAGTTTATGAAATACATACGCTATGGGTATGGACTACAAAATATTTTTGTGTTACAAATTACTAAAGACAGTCTTTTAGACATATAGATCCAAAAAATACAACTCCAGATGCCACACACCCCAGACTTTCTTCACCCACATTATTTTTGAGTATGTTTGAGTTTAAAAAGTTACATTACATAGTTATTTCAATATAATAAAGCGAAGAGAAAATTCCTAACTCCAGTAACATGATCACTGATGTCTACAGGCTGTGTGCCAGAAACACTAAGGCCAGTAATGTGCAATTTAGATGTAACTTACAATTGGTTATTGGCATTATAAATATACACACATGTACCTGGTGAAATCCCCCTGAAGCTAGGAGTGGCACTGTAAATGCCATCCCCTTATAAAAACACTGTGTGTTACAGCAAGAACAGCATGGTCCAGAGCTATGAAGAAGTGTCACGCGATTTGTTACATGTGGCCAAATTAGCGAACCTTTGAACAGCAGCAGTCGGTCGCTACAGAGGGAAATCCTCTCCCGTTCAGAGTCAGAAGACTCCCTGTCGTGCCTGCAAAGCCCGAGCTAGAGACAACACTCCCTCTGCACTTGGGTGCCCCATGGTGACAACTGCCACCTGAAGCCAGATGCCCTTTCCTCGCATGGGCCTTCGAAAAAGAAGAGTGGCATCGTGAGGACTTCATCATCAATGTATGACCCAAGGAGAGATGCTCACATCTTCTTGTAGAAACCTCATGAACCAACTGGGTGAAATGTTCTGCCTGTTGGCCAACTTCCACCCTCCCCCAAAGCCAAATGTGGCCAAACACTGAAAACTAAGCCACTCTTAAGTGTAATTGGAAAAGTCTCTTCCTGAATGAATGCCATCTCACCATTTTGCCTGTGATCAATAGTAGCTTCTTGGTGGGCCTTGGCTGCATAAAAGAAAAGTACCGAGTGCTGGTGGCTGCAGTGTGACCAGTGCCAGGCAAGCCAGAGTCATCTTCTTGGTCCTTGCCTCAGTAAAAACGCAAAGACAATAAGTCTGGTGTTTAGGCTTGCTGGGGTCTTAAAAAGAATCATTCTAGATGAAAAACGAAAAATTTCTGGTGAAGTATGTGTGGTATTTTGTATCTTCCTTACACTAATTATCAGTGATGTTGTGCCTTAGGTTTTGTAAAGTACATTCCTGTTTATTTGGATGATTGGTTTTTCAATGTGCATTTATAATGGCAGGATTTCTGGACACCTCTAAATTGGGTATTATCTTTTTTGTTGTGCTTTCTCAATTATCCTTCACATCTGAAATGAGATGTAATGGGTCAATTTGTACCATGGTTGTAAAATCCTCAGGTTGTATAAACCTTGTCCCTTAGTATTGAAACCAATGTAAAAGTGACTTAGCACAAAAGCACAGTTACTGTAATTTGTTGTTTTTCTGTTGGAAGCTCATGGATTTATTTTTTTTCTAATTTTTTAAATGTTTGTATCAATTATTTGCACAAGCATAGCAACTGTTTGAAAGGTGGGGATTTTTAACAAAGGAAGATCAAGAAGTAAAGTCAGATGAGGCTCTTAGAACATAGAGACATAATGCTTGCAAAAGAAAAAAAAAATTAGGCAGAAAGAAATCTTACCTAAAATGAAAATGTTTGCTGTTACTTGATAATGAATAACTGAACTAGTCTTCTGATAAGACTGGCAACGGCGAGCAATCAAATGGGCATTAAAATGGAGCATGGTCACCTAATGAAAGGCGTGATGGGACATCAATAATCCAGAAGAGTCATTCCCATTTTCTTCTCTGACAATTACAGTTTTAAATGCAAAGCTTGAGGGAGTATAAAAATTCTTTTCAAATAAGGAAGAAAAGGGTTTAGTTTTTTTCTTAGGGCATAGATAGTGTCAGGAGTGGTTTGACAGAAGGGCACAGCTAGTGAAAGGAATCAGTAGCAGCACTAAATCGCAGAATCACAGAATTGTTGGAGTTAGAAGGAACCTCTAGAGATCATTTAGTCCAATCCCCTTGCTAAAGCAGGATCAGCTAGAGCACAGCACAGAGGAACACATGCAGGCAGGTTTTGAAAGTTTCCAAAGATGGAGGCTCCACAACCTCCACGGGCAGCCTGTTCCAGTGCTCTATCACCCTCACAGTGAAAATGTTCTTCCTCATATTTAAAAGAAACTTCCTGTGTTCCAGCTTGTGCCCATTGCTCCTTTTCCTGTCACTTTTCCAGCACTCCTGGAGAGTCTGGCTCCATCCTCCCTGCATCCACCCTTTAGATATTTATAGACACTGATAAGGTTTTTTCAGCCTTCTTTTCTTCAGGCTAAATAGCCCCAGCTCTCTCAGCCTTTCATCCTAAGAGAGATACTTCAGTTCCCAGTCATCTTTGTTTCTCTGTGCTGGACTCTCTCCAGTAGGTCCCTGTCTCTCTTGAATTGGGGAGCCCAAAACTGGACACAGTATTCCAGGCGTGGTCTCACCAGGGCAGAGTAGAGGAGGAGGAGAACGTCCCTAGACCTGCTCGACACACTCTTCTTAATGCACCCCAGGATCTCATTGGCCTCCTTGGCCGCAAGGGCACGTTGCTAGCTCATAGTTAACTTACTGTCTACCATGACTTCAAGATCCTTCTCCTCAGGGCTGCTTTCTAGAATGTCTACACCTAACATATATTGGTGCATAGAGTTATTCCTCCCCAGATGCAGGACATTATATTTGCCTTTGGTGAACCTAATTAGGTTCCTCTCTGCCCAGCACTCTAGCCTGTCCAAGTCACGCTGGAGGGCAGCACAGCCCTCTGGCGTGTCAGTCACACTTCCCAGTTTTGAATCACCAACAAACTTGCTGAGGATACACTCTGTCCCCTTGTCTAGGCCATTGATGAATATGCTCAACAAGACTGGACTCAGTGCTGACCCCTGGAGAACACCACTGGTTGCAAGCCTCCAATTCGACCCTGCTCTATTGATAACAATCCTCTGGGCTCTGTCACTCAACCAGCTCTCAATCCACCACACTGTCCACTCATCTAAGCCACACTCTCTGAGTTTCCTAATGAGGATATTATGGGAGACAAGGCCAAAAGGCCTGCTGAGGTCAGGGTAGTTGACAGCCACTGCTGTCCCCTCATCTAACCAGCCAGTTATGGCATTTTAGAAGTCTATCAGATTGGTCAAGCATGATTTCCCCTTGGTGAATTCATGCTGATTATCCTGATCAGGTGGTCTGTAACAAACACCCACAACAGTGACTGCAACTCCCATTCCCTGTCCCTCCTGAACTGCTCAGGGGAAGAAGGTAGAGAAAATCAGGAGGTAGAGAAAAACATCCTCCCTCCTCTCCCCCGGGCAAGAAGGGAGGGGTGAAGGGAAGATGCTTTTTTAAGATTTGGTTTTATTTCTCAGTATCCTACTCTGATTGTATTGGCAATTAATTAAACTAATTACCCAAAGTTGAGCCTATTTCACCTGTGACAGTAATTGCTGAGTGATGTCCCTGTCCTTACCTCGAGTCATGAGCCTTTTGTTGTATTTTCTCTCCCCTGTCCAGCTGAGGAAAGGAGTGATAGACTGGCTTTGGTGGGCACTTGGTGTCCAGCCAGGGTCAACCCACTACAGTGGCAAAAATTCTTTACCAGGTTTGTAAGATACCATTGACAAAGTAGAGAAATAGAACACAAGATCTTTGTCAGCTGCTCAAAACTGGGGAAATAAATTGAATAAACTGAAAGAACTGGTCAGAGACATCATTCTAAATATCCTTTGCAAAGATGTATCATCATGAAGACATATCCAGTCCTCTAGTTCTAATCTGAGCAGAGCAGCTCAGATATTTTCTTGTAACCACTACTGGGTAGGTGACATCACATTTGCATTTAACTATTGTAAGTAACTTGAAATGCTTACTGAGCATGGGTAGGACCAGACACAAACACAGTACACATTTGCACAGTACGAAATTCAACAGAGTAAAATGCAGAGAAGAGAGTTGAGAGGTATTTGGCAGGTTATTGGACAAAGATATTGCAAGAGTTTTGCTGAAGATTTGGTCTGATCCAGTTAATAACAGAAAAATGGGACCACACAAGAACAACAGTTAAAAGAAATATTCAGACAAGTTATGGGAATTTCTGCTTACTTAGCCAGCATGGCTGAAGTCAGCTATGATGAACTAGAGTACAGAAAGAGAGACCAAAAAGTAGTTGTTGGAACATAACCTTGAGTTCCTTTTTCTTTCTCCAAAGTTGTGTGATGTAAGATCCAACTTCTTAACACCAAATCTGTTTTTGAAAGAAACCATTCACCATTCTTTACCTTCACTGCAGTTAAGGCTATTCCACAAAAATAACAACTTTATAATCTTCTTTGTTTACAGTTAATCTGAAATCGGCTTTCTCTGAGAAATTTAAAGAACATTGTCATTACAAACATGTATAGAAGGGATGTAATGACTCATGTAAACCTTTAGCTGCATACTTTCCCATTCTCTTTGTTGATTAACTACTCAAAGTTAAATGCCAACAGTGAAGCTGTCTCCAAGACAGCAAGTAAGAGCACTCATGTTGAAAGTTTTATTTTAACAGTTAAGGTTTATTTTATCTCTCCCAGCTTCCTATCTTTAATATGTATTTTTAAAAAGAACACAGAAAATACCTTTATTTCAACATTCTGTTTACAGAATCAGTTATACTGTAAAGATCAAAAAGAGCAATGTCAGATTTGGTTTACACCACACATGTGAAGTTAGATCATCTTAAGTCCCCTCTCTCTTGGAAGAAAACTGAAGAGGCAGAACCTGGAAACCGGGACAGTTCAGTAAAATATTTTCCCTGCCTTGAGCATTGCCAGCTCAGTGAGTCAGTTTTACAATTGTTAGTGTTTCCTACAATTTTATGGAATTGATATTTGTTTCCTCTACAACGAGGGAAAATCATTACTTTGCCGCAGCGGAAAAATGGGAGTGAGGAAAAGGTATTTCCGATCCCTGTAAGCCAAAAGTGTTCCTTTAGTGACTTAAACACGTAACAAACACCATGCTTCTGGATCCACATTCACACATGACAATTGGCACCATTACCTGATGGATGCCCCACCAGAAATGCCATTCACCTTACCTATGCAGTGAAGCTCTGTGCACTTCTCAGGCCATCCAGCCTCTGGAGCCTGGGGAGCATCCAGCCATGGGCCATCGTTTGGGATCCCTCGGGGTGTTACTGCGATGCAGATCCCGTGTCTAGCTGCACTCCCAAAGTCCTGGAGTACACAGTGCAATCACCAGTCCCTGGATTTCAGTGATGACACCTCAGGTTGCTCCCACAGCTTAAAATTATCCTATTCTAGAATCCCAAAGCGACTACAAGTCTTCTGGTTTTTAGTTTGCTACAGCTCAGGCTTTTTCTCAACATGGCCAGTCCTGTAGAAACTTCTCTTGACCTGATCTGCTGCAAGGTCTGCTTCCTTTTCCCTATTCCTGTCTAAAGTTCCCTCTGTTCCTTCTGGAAGATATTCTGAAGATGTGTTTTGGCTACCTGTGTTCTTTATCTTCTTGTTACTGAGCTTCATCTTTTCCTGAGAGGAAGAGAAAAAAAGCATTCCTTTCAGTCCCTGGCAGTATCTCAGCAAGCTGCTTGTCAAAGTTCAGTTGTTACAGTCAATCATTATCCAGCCACCTCTGGTCTGTAGGATGCTTTGTAAGCAAGATGCATTTGAACTGCCTGAGGTTCATGATATAGATATGCTAATAGTAACAGGTACATTATAAATACTAAATAGCAGCCTATATGTTGTACATTCATATTTCCCAAACTTTTACACCTACACTGTGTTTGAAGTCAACCACTTGCTCTTCCTGACAAGTAACTAAATTTTAAGCTTTAGAGTCACTGGGATATTATAGGGTTATCTCACACAATATTCAGAGCTGTAGAATGAAGCTCACGTTTCTGCATCTCAGACACTAACTGACAGTATCACTATCTACTAAACAGAGGACCAGAAAAGCCCTATTAATTTTACCACACAAACTTATAGTCAGGTAGTGCAAGGGAAATGCCGAACATGAGTACCATAGACAAGCACAAAAAAAAAAAAGATTTTAAAAGCAATTTTTTCAGTTAGTTCCCTCTCTATTCCTCTAGCTCCTCTGCACATTCTTTCACTGATTTGGCAGGCTGGATAAAACTGGTCAGTTAAAAAAGATCTGTGCTGTTCGTACAGCTTTTTAACATTCTGGCTGCAAACTCATTTCACCTACTAACTGCTATTATTTTGATCCATCTTTAGCATCAAACATCATCAGGTTTAATACTAGTATCTGTTCCTTCATTTGTAGTTGAAATCCATATATCAAACTGTAAATGTTGAAAATGTATGACCTGGATGAATTCATGGGGCTGATACAATACTTTGCAGGAAGTTGCTACTGCATTTAAAAATATTATAGAATAACAGACAATTCCAAGAAAAATATACTATGAAATGCCACCTTCATTCTGTATCTTATCTGTAGTCTTATATTCCCTAGCTAATTAACCATGTAATGGTTCATTATTGTTATGGCATCAGTAACTAGGTCATAAACTCTTTGAAGACAAAAACTTATGGGTTTATTGGCTTTTGTGAATTGACGTTTTATTCCTTGCCAGGGAAGCCTCCATTCTGCATCCACATACTAAACACTGTAACTTTCCTTTTCTTGTCATTAACAACAGGCAAGCATTTTGCAGTGCTGGTTGGGTAAAAAGAAACTTGAAAGAAGTAACATTTCAAGTCAGAACCTGAGGGTGTTTTTGTGCAGAAAACATTCAGAAAAAATATGTATTAATCAGCACTGCATTTTAATTTGATTGCAAATCAGCACTGGCCAGCTGAAGATTTAATTCAGTTACTGAATATTGAACTGGACAGATTTTAGCTTTTCTTCAAGAAAAAAACCTCAGCATAAGCAGATATGACATTTCCAAAGGAAATCTGGATAAAAAGTTCCTTATGTGTTTTTTACAAATATCCTCTCTTCTGAGGTCTGAAGACATCAAAGAAGGTCAAGTTAATAATCATAACATTTTACACCATACGTATCTCTCTCTCTTTTCATAAATAAATATCTGCAAAAAAATAACTTAAACTTCTTGATAATATGTCTTAATTTTACTGTTACCTACCACATCCTTATATCTGGATTGAGGGAGGGGATGTTTGAAAGACTTCTATGCACAAAGGGACCTAAAACTTTGCCAGACCTGTTCAGCTCCTCTCTTGGACATTTACAACTATTATTATAACGGAGGACAAGGAACTAAAAATCTTGCTGATTGGGTCTGATTGAGCTCCTGAGACAAGAAATGAACAGTGATCACACATTAGAAAGTCTCCTAAGAAGTCCTGTTGAATGAATTGTCAGATCAGTGGCAAAATAACTTCAGCATCCTACCCAACAAGAGGGTTAGCATCTAAGCCTTGATGTCTATTGCATTATATTAATTAATGCCTAATGGCTGCTACATTTGTACACTCAGCATTTAACGCATCACCCCTGGGAAATCGTATGAGGTACTTTGGAATATGAAAGGTATTATCCTGTCCTGTGGTATTTACAAGGATATTTATGTGGGCCACATCACTGTCAGTCTCACAAGCACTGAAGGGTTTAGCCTCAGATCACCCACAGCAGGGATGTGAGGATTGTTATCCCTGCTTTTTTATGAGTAATGAGAAAAGGGGAGAGTTAGATGAAGGCTGACAAGCTCACTAGAGAGGTTTTAAAAAGTGACCAGCCTGTCCAGTGCTAAGCAATGACACCCAACCCCACCCCACTGTGGTGCAGGATGAAGCAGGTTTGTGACTGAACCCTGGAATCCCCCAAATCAGCCTGAGATGCCAGAGCTGACCGTCAGCAGCAGGGGCCAAACACAGGGCCCCTGGAGCTGAGCACAAACAACTGCTGCCTGGCGTGGGATGTCCTCGAAGGCTGAAGTTGACACCAAGCACCTGTGTGCAACTCGGATAGCAGATGGTGGCAGAGCACCAGGACCCTTACTTCTGAGTAGAGGTAACACATCCATTTTGGGGAGAGAGGCAGGGGTTGGATCTGTATTCCAGCTCAATGCCATCTACATCTTCCATGTCTGAAGGAAAGGAGTATTTCAGCAGCGGATGAGCTGAAGTATATGCTACATCTGATTCAAATGTCAAGATATTTGATGGCAGCCAACTCCAACTCACGTTTCATCTGAACGCATGTGGAAAAAGCTATCTACAGCTCCCTGTTGGTTAAGCACGGAGTCCCGAAAGATGTAGCCATTAGCTCCTTTCCTATTTAAATGCAGTCTGAATTGGGTATTAACTACCTGCTGTGTTTGGCAGATCTCTTATTCCTAAAATAAATAACTGTATGAAAAGTCATAAACTCTATATTGGCCTTTTTCATTTAAAAAAAAAAAATCAAAGTAATGTCAGGATTTTAGCAGCCTCACTTATTGCAGTAAATCTGGCTTTCACAGCTGTTCGTGTTGTACTGTGTGCTTCAGCCAAATGGAGCTGCAGTCCAACTTTTCCTCCGTAAGGTATCCCTTAGCCAGAGCAAAGCCAACTGAATTTTGGACAGGACTAGCTTGCTAGAAATTATGAATGTGCTCTTATTAGAGCAGGTTGCATGTTTTACATTAAATATTCATTCAAATAACAATCCAGCAAAATATTTGTCAAGATGATAGTTACTTTGGCTAAAAGAACACATTTTTTTTTCTCCAGTCTCCACCAAAACTCACCCATATTTATCACATCGAGAATCTAAAGACATTAATGAAGATCTTGCTTAAACTCAGCTGAGCTCTTTCACTGGTGCCAGATCCTGTTCTCCTATTTTATAGCTGTACCATTTCAGAAATTGCTTGGTTCTCACAAGGGACAATCCTTTTACAGGTTCCACTGCAGCTCATAAAAGGGAAAAAAGAAAAATAAATAAGGGGGGGGGAAGTAACATTTTCTCCTCCTGCCTGTTAAAAATCTGCCTGTGTTGAGCTGAGACCCACAGAGTGCCTCATAAAGCAGTTTCATTTCAGTGTCGTGGTTTCCCAGGCAGAACCAAGTTTACCTCCATGCATCCCTGCTGCCATTACCCCACTGTTACCACTACTGTCTCAGTCTGCCTTTCGCTGTCTCCCTTTCTTCAGAAACCAACTCTGGGTGCTGGTATGCGCTCTCAGGCATATCTTCATTCATGCAAAAACCTCTTTCCCCGGTCACGACTGTTTTTCGTTTTTGGGTTTTTTTTCCGCACTCCTTCTCTGAAGCCTCTGCCATTAGCTTTTCCACATTGCCCCCATTCATGCTGGGAACTCTAAAGGCGCTTGAATTTGTTAGTCCTTCGCCGGACATGCCCTGGCCCTTCAGTTGGCTGTGTAGGATTGCAGAGGTCTCCCCAAGCTGGGCAGCTGATGGGGTTACATACCAAGCTTTGCATGTTCTTTAACACGGAGGACAAAAATGAGTTTATGACGCAGTTCATAAATTAATTGCACCACAGGACCAATCAGAAACGATAGCCTGTAAAAAATCCTGTGTTCTCAGCTACAGAGGAAATATTTTTGTTTCATACTTACTTTCTTCTTTTTGTTACTCTCCCCTTTGTATGGCTAATGCGTGTTTCCAAAGCCTCAGCATCACCCACACACAGGGTACAGCACATTTATCACTACATGGTGTCACAGATGGAGTGGTGTTTTTGTTCACTCTTTTTCCCCTGAAGTCAGGGATGTAGATATGGGTCAAATATGCAATGGGTATCATGCATACAAAGCCAAATCATGACAGAAAGATTTCCTCTAAAAAACAGAGAACTTCAGTATTCTAGTAAAATTACATACTTTATTCTGAATCAAAACTAGAGCTAGCAAGCTGGTTTAAACTAATTAAAGTTAAAGATTAGCAATATTGCCATCATGTGGCTACTACAAGTAAATGCTCAGGCATGATCCTGAATCTATTAACCACCAGAAAGAAAATTACATCTCAATTCTGCTGTTAAAACCAAGAGGCAATATTTAAAGTTGCTTGTTGCTCTTATAGAATATAATTATCTATTTGTTACAGTAATGATTTATGCAGAAAAAAATGTATGTACAATAGATATGATTATATCACGCCTTCTATTGTGATCCTTATCCTCATGTATTAGTTCCTTTTTAAGAATTCACTTCAAAATTAACCTTGAGTTATTCAGCCAGAAATTATATAAGCGAAAACCACCTCATCCTGCAGAAAGCAAGAAGGAAGAAAAAAAGGACAAGTAGTCAGTTTAGAGGCCCTTTGTATTTGAAATTGCCGGTAAATACAGTTTTAGCATTCAGACCTTATCTTATGACTTTATCTTATGACTGCTACGACCACTTATTATTTTCAATAATTTTATTTTCTCTCTCTTTTGCCTCCCTCCCACTTCATTCTCTGCACTATCACACTAAGCTTTCTAAACTGACTAAAAAATGTACAAAGAAAGGAACTTCCACAGCCTACGTCAAAAGAGTTGACTTTTGCTTTGCTAGCTAGGTAGAAAAATAAAATTCTTTATATTACAGGTACCAAAAAGGAAATTAAATCGTGTTACATGCCAAGATATCTCAGTTCCTGTCAGGAATTAATACAAACAACATGACTTAGATTTGCAAATTTTGTAGAAATAGAAAGCGAGGATACACTTGACAATACTCCTGCAAACTTCCAATATCATTTTGAAAATGGCTTCCCTGTTTCTGGGAATCTGATGAGTAAAACAGAAACAAGAGTGTATTTACTCCCAGAACCTACTCCAGCAACTAATACATACCAGGCATTTGCAGGCTATTCCAATTTTCCTGCTTGAAGAATACAGCCTGGTTACAAAATGCAATTGCTTTATACACATACACACACTTTCCTGCTACAGAGTGTTCACCATTCCAAGAGCTATATTGCAGCCATCAATAACTCATCTTTGTTACGGTACTGTCTGCTCTGAATTACACACGTTGTATCTAGACAAAATATTTTAGCAGAAGACTATTTTGTGTTATTACTGCATATGCAAACAAAGAACACTGATTTAGCTTGTTGCTGGCTCCAGACATTGCCTTCTTGTAATAACTGATCACACAGCAGAGATGTAGCATTTTCATGGGGTCAAAGCTCAAATCTGAAATACCAGAACACACAGCCAACATATTATCTCTCTCCTACTTGCAGAGTAAATCCGTACCTTCTTTCCTGCCCCGCTATTTATTTGTAAGTATATGCAGCTGGTGCAGCCCCACTGGTGTCAGAAAAAGGGTAAACAAAAACATCTACAAGGCTCCTGGCGTGCAGGAGGCAGCACACAGTGGTTTATCTCAAACTGCTATTTCGAACTCTAGTTCACTTAAACTAAGATCACACAGACAGCTATAGCCATTCCTGTTTCAATCTGGCCTATTTCCATTTCCCTTAGCAAATAACGTTTTAGAATTCCTTATTTCAGCTTTGCTGAAATCAAAACAAAAATTCCTGCCCAGCTTATTTATTTGCTTTTGCTGGCCAAGCACTCAGGAGAAGTTTACCTTGAGTCAAAATCTGACATTATTTATCATCATCATTATTGTGCCTAGGAATCACATCATGCAAGGGAAGAATCAACACAAGAATATCAGAGAAACACAACCCTTCAAAGTGAGCTTTCCTAGTTAATGTAACTCATAGCAAGAAACACATTTTAAATGGAAAGGACTTCCATACAGTAGGCAAGAGTGTATATGCACGCAGATCTGTACTTTATGCATGGAATGAACCCAACATCACTGCAGGCAGCCAGTTTTAAATAATTGGAGAGCACAAAGAAACTCCAAATACGGAGACTTTGGGGAGTGAAGACAAGCACCAATCAGCCCATATAAAAAAGATACTAACAGCTCCCCTGTTAAAAGACAAAAACAGGTTCTTCTCCTTTCAAGAACACCAGGATCAGGTTTTCACAGCCCCTGGACAAGCCCCGATTTATGACCAGTTTCCAGACAGAAAGAAATCTGTGAACCTTTTTAATTATTCATGCTCTAAGAGGCAAACCCGCTCGGGTTGCAGGCCAAGAGGCCTCAGGGCCATGGCTTTCTGGGGTTTTCAGTTGAGGGAGCAAGCAGCCGGATTCTCAGCAATATCACTTGGCTGAAAGTGGCGGTCAGGCTCAAGAAAAACAGTGGCGTAGGCTGGTTTGGCGCACATGAAAGGGAACTGTCAGGGGAAAAAATATTAACTGCTCCCTGTTTGCACATTCCAGCTCTTTCTGCTGGTGTTGGAGCACCTGCAGCCTGGGCACTGGAGCACTTGGGCAGCAGGACAGGCCACGCCAGAGTGACAGAGGCCCAACAAGTGCTGGAAAGATATTTGGAAGACTTTCTCATGCACGGAAGGAGGGCAGAAAGAGCAGTGGCAGAGAAAAGGCCATTCAATAAAGGCCTGAGTAGCCAGGTCAGGGCAACCTAAGCACCTACAAGTCATCTCTCTGCAACAAGCATCTTTTGCCAGCTCCCCGAAAAAAGAGTGTTGAGAAAATGGCAGTGCCCCAAGCGCCGGCATGTGAGGAAGAACAGAGCTGTTGTGTGGGGCTCTGGGCTCGTCAGGGATAATGATAATTGGTACCAAATGTGGGGATTTTGCTTCAGAGCTTATTGACAGTGCAAGTGTTGCCAAGGAAGGGCTGAGAGATCTCCTGAGCAGGCCTGTCTGGAAGAAGTGGGAAAAAATACCTGGTGAAATGTAGTACTGTCTTGTACTTTTAATATTCTTTGCCTAGTAGACATTTCTCAGTATCAAAATTAATGTCAGTCTCTCTGTTAAGACTGCCAGGACCTCTGGTTGGCTGCTCCCACAGCCAGAGGTTCCACTGGATGTATGTGCAACAAGACTTTCACGCTCCTGTAACCTGGGGGTATGTGTCACCTCAGCCCAGGCCGCTGGCTAATCAAAGGTCAATTGCTTGGAGAGTCTGCAGTGCCAGCTCCCCCTGGAGAAGACTTCAGACTTGCCTGACACGTTGCTGCTGAGTGGAGTAGGAGAGGCTGTGCTCTGCTTCACAGCTGGCAGCATGGAGGAGACCTCTTGGTTGAATCATAGAATCATAGAATGGCCTAGGCTGGAAGGGACCTTAGAGATCACCTAGTCCAACCTCCCTGTTTTGGGGCAGGGACACCACCTCTCGACTAGACCTGGCAACACATGGGGACTGAGCGGGAATCGAACCCGCGACCTCGGTGTTTGTCAGCCTGTTGTGATTTTCTCCTGAAAGAAAGCTATTCTCAAGTTTTCTTCTTCACCAGGTAGAAAGGAACAAAAAATAATCACTTTTTAGAAGGAAAGAAAGATAGAAAAGTAATGAGAAATGTCGTTAATTAGACATAAATCTGGAGTAGAGGTTTCTGCTTAGTTTGCTTAGTTTTGGGGAATGCTGTCATCTACTCACAGGAGACTGCAAAACGAAAGAGTTTTGTGGCAAGAAAAGAGCCTTCGTATTCCAGAGGGAAAAAAAAAACCCCTCAACCTGGGAAACAAGGTGCCTTCAGGTAAGAAAGATCATCACTGAGCTGAGAGTCCTGTACAGTAACTCCCAATGATACCACTCCCTCCCTGCCACCTACCATTAATCAGGCTTCCAGACACTTTTGCCCAAATGCCAGTTTCTTCTTTTGTTACCAACACTCAAATACCTCTCAACAGCCCAGCTCAGAAAACTTAATCTACACCCATGACTTTTCCTCTCCCAGCCATTTCAATTTCTGCCTACGCGCTTCTTCTCTTTCTCAACAGCTAAGGGCCTTTGCCACCTCTAGTGGCAAAGAGAAAATCAGGAGGTACCACTGGGCAGCAATACTGTCTCACATCTGCCCAACAACGTTTTCCTTTTTGAACTCAAGAGTGCACAGGGCACACTCTTCCTATTAAAAAAACTGTACCTTCTGTTCGTAGTTTTTGGATACTGATCAAGCAGTACTGCTTATCAAATGTCTGCAGCCTCTACTTACAGAATCACAGAAAATTTGGAGTTAGGAGGGAGCTTTAAAGATCATCTAGTCCAACCTCCCCCGTGAGTTCTTAGTACTTGTGAAAATCTGGCCCTTGTATGCTATGTTTGGGAATGACCTCCCTCCAGTTTCATACATGCTTGTAATACTGATTTGTCTACATAAATTCCAAGCTGAAATTTGGTATTGCCATATAGCAATGATCGACAGCCTCTGAAATAAAATGGAAAAAATGTTTATACTGCTATGGAGAAAAGAGTGGTGTGAGAAGTATATAGGTTTCATATATTAAGTCCTCTTATCATCTAACTTAGGATATGTTGCATCATCATGTAACTCCAGTATGCCTCTTCTTGATGATCCCACAACTGCCATTGCAGAAAACACATATACAATACAGTTACTTGGTAAGCCTGTTTTGCTTTAGAAGAAACAAAATTCATGTAAATATAGAGAGTGCATGCACAATACAGAGATCCTGTTTTGGATCCATAGGCAAATATCAACCAAATTTTCACAAAAAGGCAGTGGTTAAATAAGATGTATTAATACAGGTAGCTGGATAGAAGAAAAATTAACACTAACATCAATTACACAGGAACATGATGTCTAGCTGTCTAAAAGTTAACCAGTGTTACACACCAGAAAGTCTTTCCAGGAGCAAGACAGTCGTGAATTTTCCCCTGTTGAAAAAGTTGCAAAATCTACCAGAAACCCCTAGGGCAATCAGCTATATAGCCATATGTAACACAGCCTTACTAGTTCAGTGGCTCACAGAAGTATTTGATTTTTAAGGCTGTATGTCCACAGATATTTTTGTTGAGGAGCAGGAGATCTGTATGGCTTTAACTAGCAATAACTCAACATGGGAAAAGAACTATCATCGACCAGGCAGCTCTGGCCTGACATATGGTAGAAGCATCAAGAAGTGCCTCTCCAGGCAGGAATAAAAAATTACATGTCAGTAACGATTTGAATGTCTTCTTGCTCTTGCAGACAGAACACACTTCATGTGTGAGGATTGCTTGTATATTGCTCTTACACCTGTCACCCTCCACAGCCACTGCCTCCTAGGCTCCAGCAGCTTTGTGTGGCTCTGCCCTCACCTTTTTCATTTCCTTTTAATGGGCTGGAAGATAAGTAGCATGGCAGTGCAACCTTTTAAAGTAGATCAGACAGATAAGATGGTATTGTTAAATGGACATACATGATTAACTGGTTTTTGACTTATAGGTGGGGCCCACAAACATTTTTCTCTTCTTTTTTGCCAACTCCCACCCAGAGCAGTAGGTGCTAGCACTGGTGGTGGCAGCAGCGATTCCTGGATGTTGAAATATTTTGTGTACCTGTAGCAATCTGTGTATCACAACTTGGTAACTCATGGCAAGACAACAAGAAGTTGCCTGGAGTGTATACTTGCCAGCCGGTCCACATCTTCCAGATCCCTCCTATTACCTCTTCAAAGAGCTCTTCAACAGAAATAATGCCTAACACATTTTTGGAAAGTTTGGGGCTGCACATAGCATTTGATGTTTACCATTTTTTCTCTCCTGAGAGAGAAACGCTATCATGGTATGGACTTACTTTCCTGTCATCTTAGAAGAAGTCACATGTAGAAACAATAGAAAATTTATTTGGTGATAACATACGTTTGTTATACAGATTCACCTGCAGCTTGTTTTTAAAAGAAAACAGTGTTTTACTTCTCCTTTGTGCTAGAGTTGGCATTTTTTGCCCCATAGTGCCGGGAGGAGGAATCCTGTTAGAATACTGACATCCAGCGGTCACTCCACGCTTTGCTTTTATACAGAAGTCTTATGCTTTGTGTTTCTGCCACCTGAGCTTTTTTAGCCCCTTCCTTAAACTTATGAAAAAAGGCACATGGTTTAAGGTAACAAACAAACTCTTTTCTGACATGGAAAAATGATTACGCATACATAGCAACACATACTTAAATAAGAAAGTATGCAGAATTGGGACATAAAGATGACCTTTTAAAAGATCTACTAACAGGTCAGAGAAGTACATGCAAGACATCTAAGAAAACCAGTCTTGAAAAGGGAAAGGATTGCTTGCTTGTAACTTGAAGCCTCTGAAATACATAGTCCACACAGATATTCACACCATCAGACAATGGAGAAGATTTTATCTGTACAATAACTGTACTGGATGTGTTTACTCCCCACCTTTCATCATGCTTCGTGCACCTCTGCAAAATCCACATAACTCTGAGGAAGATGGACACATGAAGACCAGGCACCTCAATGAACTCCTACGACTGGTAAGTAATTTCTCTGTCTTAAGTGTTAAATCACTTGCTCATTCAAACTATGCCAAACTGGAACTGCCAGCATTCACAGCATCACAGAACGGGTGAGGTTGGATGGGATATCTGGAGGCCATCTGGTCAAACACCCTTGCTCAAGCAGTCACCTCTTTCAGCCTAGAGCCTGGGGAAATGACTTTGTGCAACTGTGCTTTTTCTCCTCACATTTTGTTCAGAGGACTGTTCTATGGGACACTGACGTACACTGCTACCAAATGTGCTGATAGGAGCAAGGCCTGGAGAACCTCACTGAAGAATTCCATGGCTCCCTGAGTTAAATAGTAATGTGCTCCCTATTACAGAAGTTACTTTCCAAGTTCAGCTCCCTCTTCTTACTGCTGTGAGGCCAAGAGATGTAGATATGGCATTTTTCCATAACGCTATCTCACTGAGATAATACAAGCAAGATAATACTCCTCAGAGTGGATAAGGTCCTTACAAAAGGCACTGAGCAAAATGTGACCCATGAAGACAACACCTACACCACAGTCATAGTCGGATTGTGAACTCATGGTCCATTTGAAGTACAAACAACTCAGCTGACCAATTAAAAACAATATTTAAGTCGAACCAGAACACCCTTGAAAGAATTATGTCTATGCAATACATCACCTTATGAAGCAATCAAGAAAGAACTGAAACAGCACTGGGCATGTTCTGTCTTGGAGCCAAGTCCAGTGCATGGCTGAGAACAAAACATGATCTCACTTTCCATAAATGGTGTGAAATAGTTTTTGATATCTTAAGTATGAATGTTATGTGGAGATGGCCCCTGGGAGACTGAAACAGGGATCACAAAACCCAGGAACCTACAGTTCTGTCACAGTGTTAAAGATAGTAATTTATTATATGAACAGTGGCATCCATTTACAGAAAAAGGTTAAAAACCTAGTGCTGTATAAATCTGACAAAGTAGTGTGTAAGTAACACAACAGAGAGATAGAAAATCATAGTGGCAAGATGCAACTAGAACTAAAGGGAAAAAAATTTCTATTAGGCAAGATGAAATATCAGGTAGAGCATTCTGACAGAGATCACGATGTGAAAAGTCTCCACATGGCAACATTGTAAGCCTGAACTGTAAAGCTTCAATTCAATTGTAAGGCAGAGCAAAAATAACCATATAAACCACTGTGGATGTCACCTGAGTGGATATGGTATGAAATAAAGATGAATACTCGAATAACTGCATCTGAAGGCTGAAGACCACAGAGACCAGGAATACCAATAACACTAATATAAAATACCAAACCTAACAGTTTTCAAGAGAAAGAGTAGCTTACATTGAAATACTCTGCATAAAAAGAAAAAAGAAGAAATACCTATCAGGATAACTTTGCAATTACTATTTTGAAGTGTACGCTTGAATTGAAAGGATACTTTGCAGCACACAAAACACTGCAGCATTGTATGAAGTGAGTCACTGTCCCACAGAAAAATGAAATACCAAGGTTCTTGTAACTCACTCACACTGGACAAAACATAAAAATAGCAGGTCCAGCAATGCATGTTACAAATATCTGCTTCAGCTATCAGTTCAGATACAGAAACATAGAATGGTTTGAGTCAGAATGGACCTTAAAGATCATCTTGTTCCAACCCCTCCACCATGGGCAAAGACAACTGCCACTAGACCTGCTGACTGGAAAATGGGAAACATAACCCCATTCTGCAAAAGGGGGGAAAAGGAAGATCTAGGAGGCAGGATCACGGAGTGGATCCTCCTGGAAACTACGTTAGGGCACAGAGAAAATGAGATGACTGGTGACAACCAACATGGCTTTACTAAGGGTGAATTGTGTCTGACAAATTTGGTGGCCTTCTATGATGGGATTGCAGCATTGGTGGGTAAATGAAGAGCAACTGACATCATCTATCTGGACTTGAGCAAACCACTTGGCACTGTCCCACACGACATTGTTTTCTCTAAACTGAAGAAATGCAGATTTGATGGATGGATCACTCAGTGGATATGGAATCGGCTAGATGGTTGCAAAGAGTTGCAGTGAATGGTTCGATGTCCAAGTGGAGACCCATGACGAGTGCTGTTCCCCAGGGGGCAGTACTGGGATCAGTGCTGTTTAACATGCTTGTCGGTGACATGGAGAGTGGGATCAAGTGCACCTGCAGAAAGTTTGCTGACGACACCAAGCTGTGTGGTGCAGTCAACACACTGGAGGGAAGGGATGCCATCCAAAAAGACCTACATAGGCTTGAGAAGTGGGCCCATGCAAACCTCACAAAGTTCAACAAGGCCAAACGCGAGGTCATGCACATGGGTCAGGGCAATCCCAAGCATCAGTACAGGCTGGGGGATGCATAGATTTGAGAGCAGCCCTGCAGAGAAGAACCTGGGGTGTTAGAGGATGAAAAACCGATCGTTAGCCAGCAACGTGCACTTGCAGCCAAGAATGCCAACCATGTTCTGGGCTGCATGAAGAGAAGCGTGGCCACAGGTCAAGGGAGGTGATTCTCTCCCTCTACTCTGCTCTCATGACACCCCACCCACAGCACTGCATTCAGCTCTGGGGTCCCCAGAGGCACAAGAGGCACATGGACCAGTTGGAGTGATTCCAGAGGAGTGCCTCAAAGTTGATGAGGGGGCTGGAACACATCCCCTGAGAGGACAGGCTGATTGAGTGGGGGTCATCCAGCCTGGAAAAGCCTCCAGGGAGACCTTATAGTGGTCTTCCAGAACTTCAAGGTGGCCTACAAGAAAGGACGGGAGAAAGGGAGGGACTCTTTATCAGGGAGTATAGTGATAACATGAGGGGTAACAGTTTCAAACTGAAAGAGGGTAGATTTACAAACTTTAATTTGGACATCTCTATAAACTTTCATGGAAAAAACAGTCACAGATGTGGCTTTGCTTAGTAATCAACATTTTATACTCCTCACTACAAGAAAATCCATGTTTTGGTAAATTTAATGAAGCTCCATCCTCATCCTGAAGGTTAAAAGCAAAATTACAATTAGTTTCCTACAACTCTCAGCTTACTAAATTCTGTTGAAATTTAATTGTATGCAACATACTTTGTTTGCCCAAAACACTGACAGGTATTTGTTAATACCTCCTCCTTATGAAATTTTTATTAATTACTTCTGAAAAGTTTGTATTTCTGCTGTACTAGTCCTCTTTCTTACAAACTGACAGAAAACAAACACAAAGTAAATTACACACCTTAAAAGCACCTCTATCCAGAGAATAAAGGAAGTCAAAGAGCTTTAATATGAATTGCAGCTTTTCCCTCCTTTGTGTTGTGGAACTTCAAAGGACAGAAGAATAGCCTAAATCACGAGAGAAAATTCTGTTTAGAACTTCTACATGCTATCCTCAGCTAGAATGCCTATTCTCAGTTTAAGAATTATCTTACTTTTCTAAGATCAAGTCCATGACGTTAAGCAAAAAGAAGCAGACAAACACATTCTACTTCTGGAGGCTAAGTTTGCACATCATAACAAACCCGGTGCAGTGATTTTCCAATATTTTGGTCTCACCAATCTGCAGGTCTTAGTTCAGTTATTAAATCCTAAATGATTACTGCATATATTAAATGCTAAAAAAGTCAACTTTCAGAAGATTAACATACACTGGATTTATATTATGTTTTATTAGCTAAGAGAGTTAAGATTTAGGAAAAAAAGAAAGGGGAGCAACTTCTAATGTATGCACTCAAACCATGCTCAAATCTGCAGTTTTGGGTTTTTTTAGATACAGAAGCTAAAAAATTAAGCACTTTCTTCTGCTGTTTAATGCTTGTAATAGATCTTCAGAGAGTTTTTTCCCTTTGCTTTCTTGCTTCTTGCAGTTACAAGCTCTGATTTATGTTTCAATCTTACCAGTCCTATAGCACGCCGCTGGAGTCAGAGCATGTGAACATCAGCTTCCAATCCACATGTACCAGAGACCATTAATTATTTTGCACATTGCTAAACATATAAGCCAAGATGCTTGAATGAAACTGTCTGGGGTTTTTTTTTGTAGTCTTAAATCACATCAAATCATTATGAATGTACTTAAGTCCTTAGAAATGTTGTTCTTTTGCCAGACAGATTGCTGGAAGACATAATACTTCACAAAAATCAACTTAGGGATTTTGATGGAGACTCTTAGGTTACTGTGCAGCCTTCCAGCACTCAGATTTTCCTGATTTCCTTAAACTGTGGCATTTCTTGAAGAATGCTGTCTCCAAGAAGTAGAAATACACTTACAAGTCACTTCCCAAAGCTGCATTCCTGAAACCTGTGTCTTCTACTGCCAGTTTCCTTCCTCACAGCACTACATCAAATATGCATTGGTACTTTAATCAGGAGTCGAGGATTTAACATTTTCAAAAAGAAATGCACTTTCAGATATGGCTGTATCACCTTCAGACTGTGAAGACTCTACTAAAAATGTAGCTTCACTTGTTTGGATCACAGCAGATTTGTTCTTCAGCAGATGTAGAAAGAGACACTTCCTCAGTTCTAGGCCGTTTCGATGCTGGGGGATTTTGAAGACTGTCGTCAGATGGCAATGGCCTCTCTGGAATAGGCAGATTAGAAAATCATTTAAGCTGAGTAAATCCAGACTAAGAAAGTAAATTGGTTTGCTGAATTCACAAACAACTGAACACTCGCCAAAGAAAACTCAAAACTATAACCCTGGTTTGAGAGAGTCCAGCATCTGAAACAATGATGTACTGAAAGTACAAGGGTCTTTAAAGCCCACCTACAGGACCTGGAGAACATTACACCCAAGTGAATTTATTCTGCTTGGTTTCAAATGCATCCTTTACTATAAAAATGGTAGTGACATTCTGTCACATAAGCAGATACTCAAGGGCAACTGCAGTGAGAACATGTTTCATATTGTCAAAAACACCTTTCAAACACACCAAGACAACACAGAAGCTTTAGAATCTATAACTAGGTTTAGGCTTGTACTTGATTGGGCTTGTGGTATAATCTTATAGCTTATAACAGATGTCTGTAACGGAAAGAACTGATTGGCAAAAGGCTTTGCTGGATATTAGTAGCCACAAAAGCTTACCGTGTTCCTGTTCTGAGGAAGGAGATGTAGGAACTGTATCTGTATATGGAGAGGCTGGTGTATCTGGCTTCAGTGGAATCAAGTTTACTCTCCTTTAAAAGAGCAGAAACAGTTCAACTGCACCTTCAGAGCACAGTATCTTGGTCAAATATTTTAAAACCGAGACTGGATGTACTTCCTATTCCCCAGCCCCATCCATGTTAACACTTCAGATTCATAAATTTCTAGGGAACTCTTCTGCCCACTGAGGTTCACTAACAATTACTGTAAATCTCTTTTCTTCTGCTAAATCTCTTCCGGATGGCACTTAAAAATTAAGTACAGAAGTGTAAGAGGATTGAAACATTAAAAAAAAAAGTCTTACAAGTAGCATCATGCATGCTACTACAAGATGACACTCATGGCATAATCAGATTATATGATTAAATACAGTTTCAATCTCTCTTAAAAATAAAAATGCTAATTAGCTCCATCAGTCACCATCCCCTCCAGACGAAAATCACTTTCAACTACCTACAACACTTTCATTTGTTAGTTCCAATACAGATGGACATAGATGTGTAGAAAGCCATCACCTCCAAAATTTTTCTTGGCAATTGTTGATGAAATCCACTATCCTGCTTTCTCATTCACCACATCCTCCCTAGCCACCTACTAATTACAACATTCATATAAGAAGTTACAATAATCTCCTTTAATCCTAAAATAGCCTTGTTTTGCTGACAAAGTCTAGATCTCTAATTGCATGGCATCCTTACTGTTGCATATCAGCTCAGGATCTTATACTGCAGGCTGTAATACACACAATTTCTGAAAAACTAGGTTTTCACCTTAGGAAATCACCTTAATCAATGCCTTAAGCCTCACAGCCACGACTGTGGTCACTGAGGGTCTGTCTAGACTTGCACTCTTCACTTCTTAAAATATTTGTCAGAAGGGTCTTTAAATACTTTTTGTCAGCTAAAGACTTCAGGTACCATCTTTGTACAGAAAACGGGACCTGAAGACAGACACCTGTTGCTACCACATGGACAAGGCTTAAGTCAGGTGAACTTTGCTACTGCCTCACATTTAAGACATAAATAAAAAAAGCTGAACATTTAGGTTTCAGAAGACATTTTGACCCTTCAGTTGCAGTACAACTGAAACAAAAGGTTCCACATCAAGACAGCTACCACCAATACACTGGGCTGCGAATTTATGTCTAGACCTCAACCTTAAAACGTAGCACAACCACAGCTTGTCTTGGCCTTTTGTATTTATGACTGGAAATGGCAATATAAGTCTCACCTCGGCGTCTTGCTCCATGCTTGTAAAGTGTTGAGAGTAATCCTCCTGGGCTGCTTTACTTTAGTGCTCTGGCTAGCTGGCTGGCTGATTTTCCTCTCGTCTGAGGATGAAACTGGAATATTTCTTATGCCAACAGGTGTGGAAGGCAAATCCTTACCGATAGCTGTGGGTGTTCTAGGTTGGAGAGTGGGAGTGCTAGGATCAGTGACCCTGCTGGGAGGAGTCCCCTCTGTCAGCCTAGAGCCAGGGGAAACGACTTTGTGTGACTGGATCTTTTTCACTTTCTTCTCTGTTGCACCAGGAGTCCTGACATTTATTTGTGGCTTCTCCTTCAGTGGTTTTCCTAGTTCATCCTTCTCAAAGGTAACAAATGAACAGTATCCATCCGTGGAAGAAATAGCAAGGAAGGCTCCATCGCTGGACCTATTTGTAATTTTTTTTCCCATTAAGAGTAAAGGTCAGAACTCTTATTCAATCCTCACCCCCTCCATCTATAACACTTGCTGTACCCGTTCTTTCTTCCTCCCTTCCCCACGTACACGTATACATTTAAATAAAACTGCAGTCAAGTGAAAGATATCCAAATTAAATAAACAAAAGAACATCAATTCTGGCTTTTGCACCTGATTTAATCTCTCTTGTTTAATCTCTGATGGAATCGTCTGTGATCACCTGTAATATGCTGCTGCCAGCACCTGCACGCATTTGAGCTGGCACAAAACAAGGTTCAATTGCAGGTACACAAATCATCAACCACAGCTTCTGAAATACTGCTCAACTCTCCTCATTCAGACCAGTAGAGCAGTTCAAGCTCTTCGGCTGTGCTCCTTTTGCCAAGTAGAGGCAATGCCCACAATCACCATGCTGCTCACCTGAATGGGGTCTTTGTGCTGACTTCACCAAGTAACATCTAACTCTCACTGATTAAAAACACTTGATTTTTAAATTATTTTCCACTCCTCTCCTCTTGACACACAACAGTTTTCACAATGTCTGAGCATCAGTTATAATAACTGAAAAAACAGGCCTCTATGTGGTCCTCAGCTTAGGAATACTGGCTAGAATAGCATGAGAAGCAGCCTTGTCCAGCAGAGGGGCACATCCCGATTGCAAAACTTGAGTTCAATTTTAAGCTCCAGGTTTGACTCCACACATCAAGTCAGATAAATGACTTTGTCCCATACATGAAGAACCACTGAGCAGAACTGTGCAAATAAAGCATGATTTGGCCAGGATGCAGACACTTGAACTCAGAGACATGGCTACCAAAACCTTCAAATAACTTATCACCGGTTTCACTGCCTGAACAGTAAGTATTTTTCACAGGCACCTAGTACATTAGTTTTCATAAAAAAATTCCTTCTGCTTGTCCCCAGGGCGCTTGCACCCTGTTTCCCAATTGATAAAAGAACCATAATTCTCCAGTTTATAGGGCAAAAAAGAGGTGGCTTGCTGCTCAGACACTACAATGACAGTGAAAACACGTGTGTCATAAATGAAATGTAAAAATAAAGCAAGACACAAGAAGTTGTGTGGAACTTCAGTATGTAAAAAGGACACATCCCCCATCACAACAAATCTTAAGAACATAACAATTACCTACCACGAAATGTCACTCAGGGTGTGATAATGTATGTTAGAAACATAACCAAAGGGGAAGGACTGCTCAGTATCATAAAAAAGCACAGAATCTTCTGAAGCAACAGCAAACACCAGTCGATAGGGCAGATTAAACAGAGCAGGAGACGATTTCTGACTGATTTCATCTAGAATACAAAGAAATTAACACATCCAGAATTCTCTCTTGCATTCATTGCAAGGTAGTAACTGCACTAGTTTAATCACGAATCTAAATAAAGATTTCATTATTAATCAGTATCAAGATAATGGCTCAGAAGATAGCACTTCTATAAAGCTGCATGTCAAGTACTAATTTTTCTGTTGCCTAAAGTCTGCCCTTTATTGTCTTAGTTAAAGAGAGAGAAATTGGCAGAAGCTTTGTCCATCTGGATTGCTGTTATTTTGTTTTGTAAAGTTTATCATATACTTTTTGGCTGAAATTTTCTGGCATATTTATATGAATTTTAACACTAAAGTCCACACAAATACACTTGAAAATATAATGTAAATCAAGGCCATGACAAATTTATACCATCATGTTATATTCTGTAGGACTCAGTCAAAACAACGGATTTAGCTCCATTTGTGTATCTTCAGGTCCTAGCCAGTCTGTTTATCACAACATTAGTTCTTTGTAAGGCCCGATTATTCCAATTTCCACTGGAAGCTGAGAGCTAGCTAGCTGCTTTCAGAAACTGCCAGTATACAGAGCTTCTGTTCAGTTCCACGCTGATTATGGAGGGTATGCAATAAAACACACAGGCCATTAACATAATGTAAGGTAGTCACATCTATAGATTTCTAGACTACCACAGATTTTCACTTTTCTGGGTGTAAATTGCAGAACCTAAATGCTCTGTTTAGAGAAGATACAGAGACCAATAGCAGAGGCACATCTCCTTACTTTGCAACACATTGTTGTAACAGATCTAAAGATCGTGATGAAAATACAACAGGCAATCTCTAAATCCTGTACGGAATACTACAAACTGATCCTCTAAAACAAACGAGCAAAGTTCTGCCTTTTCACCAGAGTAAGACTGGTCTTGTTAAAATATAAACACTCCTGGATTCACAATAAGGCTGTTTTTAATCTCCAGGTAGGTTTTCATGCAACCTCACATAATGCTTTCCCCACCTCAGAACTGCTTTTCTGGTCAGTAACACCAGAACTGCTTCAGGTTTAGTTTTCTTGAATAAACATCAATGGTTGTTGCAAACTATACCAACTCTCCAGTGCTTCTGTGATGTGGGTAGTTGAAACTAACAGAAAATATTTTACTAGGTCGCTCCTTTAGTGCTAAGCCAAGTTATTTACTTTTACTCACACAAAATGGTTAAAAGTTAAAGAAAAATATTAAACAGTCTTTCTGTAGCCTACCAGGCCAAGTAATAACATTTATTCACTATATCAAAAGCTACTCACAACGTACTTAAGGCGAATTCAGGGTCTTAGAATCAGGAAACAGCTTCTAAGATGTGGTACAACACTAGTTTAATGGAATGTTAAAAGGCTAGGACATAAAATAGTAAACAGACACACTGGTCTTTTCACATATTTGCTGTAAAATCATACTCCCTGAAGGACTTACAGTACCTTTATTAAATGCTTGTCTCAACTCAAAGTAGACGGGACAGCAGCGAACAGCAACACTTGCTTTTCCAGGACATGGCAGGTGACCCACAGGCCTTTTATAAAGAATTGGTATTTCAGAAAACAGCATTTCATTTTTAATTTTTTTTTAATGAAAAAGTATTTTCATCTTATTAAACTCTACCTTTTAAGATTGTTTCTGGAGAAAACATACGTAGTGTTTGTTACATTTTCTCCCGATTCAACACAGCCAGCTGCAAAAATAAAGGTTAAAACGTTACTCATCAACTCAGAAAGGTACTGAGTACACACTTTATGTCCATAAACATTCTACTTCTCGGGAATTAGGTTTGTCAGTTGGGCAGGAGCTGTGCAACCTGAACGCAACTTAAAAAGGCATCAAAAATATTTATTTAGTGCTGTTTTTGTTTCCCTTACAGAAACATAGAATCAAGGTTGGAAAGGACCTTAAGATCATCAAGTCCAACCTACAAATTATATTTCCTCTTCAAAGCTTCTTTTTGATGTTGCCAGACATCTATAAAAGCAGTGCTGGTTGGAAAGAACTGATCCCCTCCTTGCAATGTTATTTTTACTATGGCTACAGAATGTTCTTAGAAAAGGACACAAACAAAAAGAGACCAGTCAAAAGAAATCACTCATTACTCTTCATTTCTATTTTAACAGAGCTGTATTGTTGCAGTTCACATGTTTGAGGCCAGAAAAGTGCCATTAAAGGAATTTTCATCACAGGAGAAACCTGGTGTTCTGGAGTGCTAACGGAAGAGTATTGTGGAGCCTCTCTTTTTTTCAATAGGAAGAATGAGGAATGGCATATTTAAGATAAATAAACATCTCCTAGCACCCTTGATGCACAATCGGACTAGAGCACAAAAGATATAATGTAACTTATAGAACACTTTCTCACATACCAGGAGTGAGTAAATAGGAACCATCAGGAGTAAAACTGAGCCTGCGGAAAAATGACTTCATGCCGTCATCATGAAACATCCGATAGCTCCTAGCCTGGAACATTGAAAATATGACTGTGTAAAGTGCCATGAACGTGTCAGCTGGAATTCAAGTGAGAAAAAACATCCAGTTGTACAATCCAATCTGATGGAACTTTTATTTTTAAAGATAAACGTTTTAAGAACCATGGCTCCTTCAGTCACTCTGTGCAGCACTGTAAGTTCCTGACAGCTAAGAAAAATAGTCCTTGATCCCTCTTCAGCTGCTAACCAAACATTCCAAGAGCAGTCACATTGGACCAGTAATAGCACATAAAAAATAGTAATAATCTGGAGAATATTATTTAATAGTCAACACAAAAGTCTGTTCCTTAGGCATTTCATTTTAACTCTAGTATTAGAAGTTTAAAGAGAACCGTAATTGCAAAATGCCGTCTCTCAGGCCTGTTCTTCAGTCTCTTTAAAAACTGTTACAAATGTTTTTACAAAAAAAGAAAAAGAATAGAAGTAATTAAAACGGTTATAGCCAGCTTGGAGGTGTTATTTTACTATCACGTAGAACTTTTCAGGAGGAAAAAGAAGTTTTGTTTTCCCTCTTAGGTTTAGAAAGAACTTCCTAAGTTTTCCTTAATTCACATTTTTCCTAAAAACCAGACCACCTTCTTGAAAATTTCAAGCTGTGGACTTTAAAATATTATTGCTATGTTATGTCCATTAATAAACTTGCAGCTACTGACAGACATGTCTAAAATTTCTCCTGTTACTGTTGTTTTCCACGCTCTTTTTAACATTTGCAACCAAAGCCACTATAATCAGCTGAACTTGAAAAAAATCAATACCAGCAGGCATAGTAATTTCTGCAAGGTTCGAGGAAAACTGAAGTGGTCTCTATTTACAAAATGCAAGGGTAGTAGTAGAACAATGTACCTCTCCTTCAGCTCCTGATCCAGATGGCATCTTAGTAACGTTGAAGGCTACACGCTTGGTTTGTGTGTTGTATACCCGCAGGACCCTAGACGATGGAGAGCAGAATCAGCTATGAACAGCTTCCCTTCACCCCAAGTTTCACACAACACTACAGGACCTCACCTCCCAGTCAGGACCGCCAAATATAAGTGATAATCACACATATAATTATAACTGATCACGAGACACCACAGGGGGAGGACAGGTTTTGATGGTTAAATCATCAATGAACCACTGACAATTGTTTGACTCAGTAAAGTTTGTGAAATATGCACTCACAAAGGACTGAGAGAATTAGAGGACAGTGACATTCCTACTTGTGCTGTAGTATGCTGTAGTAGCCAGTATGTCCCTGAGGAGTGGGAGCTCACCTCAAAGACAATTAGCTACTTCTCTGTGCTTCAGTTTCCTTTGGAATAAATGGAAACTGGAGTAAGTATCTGTACAGAATGTTGGAGCTCCCCTGAGTTCATCTCACTAAAACAGCAGCTAATCTACACGAACTCAATTGCTCATCCCACCATCCTCTCCTTTGCCAGCTCCAACCATTACTGAGTTATATTCATTTGTTAGGCTGGCAGAAAATCAATCTAACACAAAAACCAGACAGTTTTTGGTTGATTTAATGTGCTGAAACAGCTCCACAAAGAACCCTGGACAGAGGCTAGGAAAAGAAAATAGAATAAATGACAGAAATAGAATAGAAAATAGAAAAAGGGAAAATGTGGAAGACAGCTTCAGACTCCAAGAAAAACTTGTGCATCCTTCTATAACTTGGATTTCAATGCCGGTCATTTGAGTAAAGACACACAAATCTCACATAATCGATTATCAGAAGATATAGGCTCATCATGACCTAGGCGCCATCAACTTACTGTTTTTCTGAGGCTATTGCAAATCTTAAATCAAAATTACTTTTCCACTATTATGGCAATTTTCTTTACAGTTGGTGCCAGATGACATTCATTTATTAGCCAGCTGCACAGCCTTTCCGAGCAGCACATATGCACTAAACAGTTTAAGCTCACTCAAAGTTCTGACAAGAGCCAAGTTTATGAAGTGTGTGTTTAGCTTTCCCAATGACACCACTTACAAAACTGTTGGGGATGAAGGAAGTAAGAGGGAAAATCAAAGATATCAGCAGAAAAACATTTTAACTGATTTCCTAACCTGTTTATATATTCCCATAAAGTATCAAAGATGAACTTATTAGCTCCTTTAACAATGAAGAACGTGGCAGTCTCTTAAGATGTATTTGGTGTCTCTAATGACCAATACCATGAATACTTAGTTCTACAACAGTTTATGTAAGCTTATTTGCCTCTTAGAGAGGAACCATCTACGACAAGCAAAAGATTAATCACTAGAGTATCATCCTACTTTCACATCAACCTTCCCAAAGAAAAATCTGAATAAAAATAAAAGTCACATTTATCCCATATACTTGCTTAAAATTCATCATCAAGTAAAATAATACTATGGCAAAACACCTGGATCAAGAGCTCACCTATCACAACTCAGAGTTGCAATGTACTGGCCTAGAGGATCCCAGGTTACTCCTTGGACGTAACTCTTGTGTTCATTTAATATTGAAACCTTCTGTCCTGAAATTACAAACAGCTTTCAGATTCTAAATTCAAACGTGTTTAAAAACATTTCTTCATTTCAGAAATAAAACAAGACAAAATGTTTCAAAATATGGATAACTCATTTTTTAAACATGCAAAACTGCCAAGTTGATGGTACTTGATAAGAACATCAGAACAAGTTGCTTTATTTCTAGAATCTTCGCAAGTACAGGAAATTGTAACATTCCAATTTAAGGTTTGTTCCCTTCAAACTAACTCAGACAAGTAGCTTGGCCTTAGGCATTAAACATACAAACTGAGAATACTTCAAAGCAGAAGTATTTCAAAATCTTTGTGATTTAGAGAAAACTTCTCAGGCAAGTCTAGAATACTGTTCGACAGCTAACTGAATTTGGCTGAATACTGAGCCAGAAATTCCATCTTTAAAACATAACTTTCAGCTGGAGGGGGTATGTAGGAACTCTTCCGCTCTGCTGAACTAGCACTGAAAAATATATATACTACACACAGTCTCATCGATGCTTACATACAGGCAACTTTCAGAAACAATTCTACAGCAATGCTACCTCGCATTCTTCTACAGTTTATTCTGTCATGAAGATCTTTCAAAGGCATGGGCTCTCTGACCCCACTGATGTTTCTCAGTTGAATTTCTCAGATCCAAAGCATCATGATGAGATAAAGTTACAGATAGTTTCTCATTAAATACTTTGTTTTGAATACTCATGACAGGTGTCTTTTCTTCCTATTAAGCGCTGCTTTGTTGCAAAGAAATAGTAGAAGCTGACAAGTTTCAAAGACAACAGCTCTTCAGAGAGATTACACTAACAGAGTTGAGGCCATGCTGCGTAACACCAAAAGTCCTGGTGCAGCATTCTGTCTCTGGCAGTGGCCAACACTGCCTAAGAAAGAGTATAAGAACAGAGCAAACACATGGTATCTCTACAGGATACTCCATAAACTGCCAACAGTTTATACCTCAAGGACAAGCTAGTGTTATTCTCTTTGCACTGAACAAACATATAGGTTTTCACCATTAACTTTCTTCCAGTCATTAAAAAAACACAAACCAAACAATAAAAAACATGCAAGCTTTCAGTTTGGGTATTACTGGAAGCTATCCTTGAAACTCATTCCTTTCACGTGCCTAAAACTTCAATCACAGAACCTACATTTTATGTTAACAGCTTACTACTTCCAACTTGCTAGCTGTCTCTCTGCCTAGAAGACACCCTCCATGGCATTAGCATTAATTGCATGCTAAAAGAAAGCAGTGAGAATGGAAGACATTATACCTAAGTAATAGTAATATATATTATATTAGCTTTAATAATAATTCTAATAATAATAATTCTAATAGATACATCTCTTTAAAGTCATTACAAGCAGTCTGAGATGTAAGAGACATTTGGTCACAATGCCCTTACACATTACCGGTGCTCTAAGCACACACACTCTTAAAACTGAACATGCATGTATTTATGGTAAAGACTTTTGGAAAGGATTATACGTGACGGTTTGGATGGGAGAGACATTAAGCAACAAAACAAAAAACACAGAAAATGGCAGCAGCAGAACATTTGTATTTTTGTGTGTGCACATACTGAAAAATTAATCTGGATTCTGCTTTATTTTTCTTAATTAGATGCAAAATACTAGAAATATATGATAAAAGGTTAACATTAGAGGAAGTTAGGTATTTCCACATCAAATTGAAGTAAAAGTAATTATTACATTGCTAATATGAAAACATTAAGCTGCTGTAAAGCAGCCTAACCTAGCTGGTTATTACTAGAACTTCTAAAGATGGGCCTTTCTTGGAGAATACAAGCAGTGGAACAAGAACAAACAAAAGTGTTTTCCCTACTGGAGTCTAAAAAACACACATCTTGAAAATAGAGCCTGCATCCCACACTCGCTTCCCACTGTTAACCTAAGGAGTTAGTTACCTAATACCAATCAAGTTTTGTTTGTTTGTTTGTTTGAGTGTGGGGTGGAGTAAAACGCTAAGGTCACGGGTTCGATTCCCGTTGGGTCCCCATGGGTTGCCTGATCTAGTCGAGAGGTGGCGTCCCTGGCGACAGGGAGGCTGGATTAAAATGATCTCTAAGGTCCGTTCCAGCCTAGGCCATTCTATGATTCTATGAATACACAAGCTGCTTATTTAGGAGTTTGAGGGGAAAAAATTGGGTGAAATATATTTCCTGAATACTCCAGATTTAGGAGATTGCTTATGTGTCAATTTTTATGGCCTGAGGATATCTTTATAGGCTGGGCTATCTGCCTCACTATTCCAGAAACCTAGCAATCAAACAAAAAAAAGATGCTTTCAACTCTTTTGTTAAATATTATGAGGCAGTTGCATCAGGACTGGAGATGCAAGCATTTACCTTTACTGACATCCCACATTATAGCTGTGTTATCTACAGAAGCAGATGCCATGTAATTTCCATCTGAGGTCCAACAAATATCATATACATCTTCTAAGTGACCTCTGAAAGATAGAAGAGAAGAAACAAACTATTAAATTAAAAATTAACAGGTATATGTAAACATAAATCTTACGTATTTTAGTTTAAAAAAATCACAGGCAAATAACTGAAAAAACCCATGAAACACAGAAAATTAAGTTTGCTCTAGATACAGTTGAAAAAACAATGCAAGATATTTAGAAACACCTAGAAGGGCTCCATCAAAAACAGTTTTTATTGCTTGTCATTTGAAGACTCATTATACAGTATTGTAACTTTAATATTTACAACACCAAGTTTAGGGAACGGAGTTTTGGTTTGTTTGCTTTAAGAGATTAATTGTAACGTTTCTAAAGGATGACGTAGGTGCTCCCAAGAACCCTATGAGCACTTCTGCAACTGTTTTCACATAGACTTCAACAGTTGCAGGGAATGTATCAGTGACAGATAGTAGAGTTACTCATTTTTTGTAAACAAGTGTAAATGCTTAATGATTTTATCAGCATAGACAGATAAAGACCAAAACTTTGAACAAATACCACACAGAAAGCAAGGCAGAGTTATACATACTGCTCATTCAAAACGCATTTGTGTGTCCCAAACCACTAATTTCTTTCAGATTTCAGCTGAGAGTGAGAGAACACTGTTGCAGTTCAACTGTCAGTGCTAGTTTGATGTCTTAGCCACTATCAGCTAACATTTACCTAGTCTTAGCAGGCACAGTGTGCATATTTTATTAATCATGGCGTGTTTGAAACAAAAGCTGTTTAATACAGTAGATTTTCAACTATTAAAATTAACTAGTTGAAATAGATTGGTTGAGCCTCACAGCTAACATCTGGCAAAAATGCACGAATCGTTTCATCTACTGAGACTTTTTGCTTTAATAATGATCAACAACGCCACTATAAAACTAGTAAATTAAAATTCACATTTACTTTATGTATTTCTGTGCTAAGCTTGAACTGACTGCAAATCTCAGGAATCCATTCCAGAGCACGTCAGTTATGTCCTGTAAGTGCCAAAACTTCTGCCTTAACAGAAGACGTACATTGACACTGTGACAAAAATACTAAATCCAATAAAAGGATGAATATTAGAGCAAGCAAATTTTAGAGCGCATTGAAGTTCAACATATGTACGCTGCGCAGAAGAGTGTACCAGATGATAAGAAACCACTAGGGAACTAAAAACACTGAACAGAAAACAAACTTTTAAAACATTAAACTACCTTAAAGTTTTAACAACTGTCCAGTTCTCTTTGTTGAGCTGAGCTTCATCTTCATCCTGAAAAACTAATGGTTCCAATTCTTTGCTATCATTCAGCTTCCACAATAAGATAACAGCATCTGTAGAAGAAAATATATGAAGCTTCTTTTTTTTCCCACTCATTATTTCACTAATGCATTACATTCAGTTCAACATTTCAATTATCTTACGTAAGACATTTCTCACCATCTCCTCCAGATGCTAGGATCTCACCGCTTGGAGAGAAGCGCACAACATTTACTGCTTTGGTATGGCGGGCGAGGTTGGACAAGAATTCCACAATTGCTTTTCCATCTGGCCCTTTTTCCACTTTCCATATCTAGTTACAAAAGCATTACAGACAGTTTTCAGGAATAAGACATAATATATACATGCACCACTTCAATAATCCAAAATTTACTCCTTGGGTAGTCATTCTGAATTTACTACCTGAAACTTTCAGAGCTAAAGCTGCACCACAGATTTTCCCTCTATGAGCTACAGCTGTGCACTGGGTTTATGTGGCAAGTTTTGGGTAGCTGAAGAAGGCTTCAGGGGTGCCTTTTGTGAGAAGGCATCAGAAACTGTCCCCACATTGGACAGAGACAGTTGCAGCTGCCTCCAAGACTGTCACCATAGCTGGCCAAAGCCGAGCCCACTGGCGATGCTGGAGGCACCTCTGTGATAACATATTTGAGAAAAGGTAAAAGCCACTGCACAGCACCTGAGAAATAAGAGTAAGAAAAACAGGAGCAAAACAGTCCTGCAGACACCAAGGTCAGTGAAGAAGGAGGGGAGGAGGTGTTCCTGGCTCTGGAGCAAAGGTTCCCCTGCAGCCCCTTGAGAAGGTCATGGTGACACAGGTTGTCACCCTGCAGCCCATGGATGTCTATGGTGGAGCATGTTCACATGCAGCCTGTGGAGGACCCCACGTCAGATCAGGAGGATGTGGCCTGAAGGAAGCTGCAGCCAGTGGAAAGCCTGCACTGGAACAGGCTCCCAGAAGGAGCCCACTTGCAGGAGCAGGTGTTCAGGCATGACCTGTGACCCCATGGGGGACTCACACCAGAGCAGTCTGTTTGTGAAAGACTGTATTTCACAGAAAGGACCCACAGTGGAGCAGTTTGTGATAAACTGTAGCATGTGGGAAGCACCCACGTTGGAGAAGTCTGTGAAAGACTGTCTCCAGTGGAAGGGACCCCACACTGAAGCAGGGGAAGTGCTGGAATTAAACCCTAGTTTTCAGTGAATCATAGAATGATTTGTGTTGGAAGGGACCTTAGAAGACCATCTCATTCCAAGCCCCCGACCGTGGGCAGGGATACCTCCCACCAGACCAGGTTGCTCAAAGCCCCATCCAGCCTGGCCTTGGACACTGTCAGGGATAAGGCACCCAACAGCTTCTCTGGGCAACCTGTTCCAGTGTCTTTCCACCCTCATAGTAAAGAACTTCTTCCTAATATCTAATCTAATCTACCCTCTTTCAGTTTGAAACCATTACCCGTCTTAATCACTACATTCCCTGATACAGAGTCTCTCCTCTTCCTTCCTGTAGGCTCCCTTGAAGCACTGGAAGGCTACTATAAGGTCTCCCAGTTGACTTCTCCAAGCTGAACAGCCCCAACTCTCTCAGCGTGTCCTCTCAGGGAAGGTGCTCTTGCCCTCTGATCATCTCTGTGGCCCCCCTTTAGACCTGCTCCAAAAGGTCCATGTCCTTCTTATGCTGGAGGCCACCGAGCTGAAAACAGCCCTGCAGGTGCTGTGTCAGGAGAGCAGATGAGAGGGGGAGAATTACCTCCCTTGACCTGCTGGCCACACTTCACTTGATGCAGCCCAGGATGTGACTGGCCTTCTGGGCTGCAAGGACACGTTCCTGGCTCATACTCAGTTTTTCACACACCAACACCCCCAAGTCCTTCTCTGCAGGACTTCCCGTGCCCAGGGTACTTGGGTCAAACCATGACAAAGCCTTACAGAACACATGCAGGCCCAAAAGACAGTTAAAATGTAGAATTATTATGCAAAGACAGATAAATAGAAAAATGTTTACACATATAGCAGAGAACAAACATGAATTCTTTGCACTGGAGTTCATTACTAAAGAGCACAGGGAGGCAGGGAGGGTTCCAGACTGGAACTCTTCTTTATTGTAGGATGAGTTTGAGGAACTGTCTCAAACCAAAAGGTTAGCAATAAAGATCTTAGTAAAACAAGCAAAAAGAAAAGTTTTTTAGAGGAAATCACCAGAAGTCCTGTTCTCACCTCTGCCATCAGAATAGTTCCACAGAATGTTTATCAATATGGTGATAGGTGTTTTATATATATGTAAAAATATATATATATATAAAAGATACTGAAGCAACCTATAGGAACCCAAATCCAAACCAAACAGCTCAACAGTGATGGGTAATGTACTCTGTTTCACACTCAGCTCCAAAAAACAGGGGAGGCAAACCTGTAATTTTTTAAAAAGTGCCCTAACAGCGACCCAGAAAAACTCTGACCACTATGTCTACCTTCCATACAAAGAAGCTTTTAAACAAATAAATAAATTCATTTTATTTCTCTGCAAAGGAAATTGTGCCTCGTATGGCCATTAACTTGATTCCAGGAGCTGAATAACATCCAGATAAAAAGAGCGTGGTTCATCCGGTGCACACAATTTCTCAAAGCTTTTCAACTAGGGCTGAGGGTTTCAGAGAAACCAAGAGATCACTGAATGATAGGGACACTCTCCACATGCATTAAGAATTGGGAAGACAGTAAAAAACTGCCTGGTTTTGCAAAGGTGAATCCTACAGCCTCTTCTGGGGTCTGTGTTATTTAGCATTTTCAGAAGTGATTCTCAAAGGAATGAACAACTGATTAACACAGGTTTCTAGCACCAACACAAAATTTCTTACGAGAGAAGCATCTGAAACTGAGTGAAAACAGCTGTAGAAAGACCTCATACCACTGCATGTCTACTTATAAAATGGTAGATAAAACTCAACCTTGGTAAACATGAGGAAATTAAAACCAGTTGTTTCTCACTAACCCAGAAGATTGGGCCCTAAATTTGCAGTTACTACTCAGGAATATCACGCATCAGTCAATGCAGGTAATTTTCTAACAGTTCAACACTCAGCAGCAGAACTCCAGGATGCAAGGGGAGCCGTTGCTCTGTATATAGCTGTACGACTTACACGCTTTCCCTAAACCATTTACCGCAGGTGCCATGTACTGACCAATAATCCAGTCCCTTGGATAAGGAGCCAGTTCATGCTCTGCACGTGCTACACACCCAAACGAAACAGGTCTGAAACTTACCCGAACGGCTGTGTCCACACCTGCCGAGGCCAGTCGATTGATCTTCCCATCAGCTCCACGTTGGAAGTCTAAGCTGTAAACAGGCTCCTTATTGTGCCATGCTATTTCACAAGTGATGACCTTCATGTCTGCTAAAGGAAACAGAGCAAATACCAGAGAAATTCTTGTTTCTTATGACAGAGGCAATCAAAGTTAACGCGGATTTCAGAAGCATCACCACCAGGTCCCCTAAAAATTGCATTCCAGGACCTGACAAGATGGTTTAAGGAAGACTGTTTCTAAACGCTATGATTTGTCATGGCTGAAGTTACCGCCTGGGTGCTGCACGAGGATAATAAACCCGTGCCTCTCAGTGGGATTAAACGTTGTGACAGAAGCACAGGACAGGGTTACAATAAACACCAAATCCCGGGGGCAGCCACCGCCGCCCCCCGGGGCCTGC
>NW_009707312.1:53201-53476 GCF_000703405.1 Apaloderma vittatum | reverse complement strand
AGGTACGGCAGCGCTTTCAGCTGAAATGATCAAATATATTCTGTGTGTTGAGGATTTATTTTTGGTTTTTTATTTTCCTTTTGGAAAGGGAGGTTTTGATAACAGTGGCAAGTTTATTGCCCTGCTTTGACAGAGAATTCCTGTTGGACTAAACCAGAAAAGGGAGTGAAGGGAAAGGGAAAAATGGGGAAAAGCAGAAAGAAAGCAAAAAGGAGAGGGGTAAAAACGAGAGAAAATAGAAAAAAGCTCTCCAGACATTGAAAGCAGAACTTGAC